>NC_066584.1:261943897-262014631 GCF_024323335.1 Lathyrus oleraceus
CAACTTCCGTTATATGTGTTTTCTATGATGTTAAAACTAGGATACTTTAGCGTTAATGTATATTGGACGATATCTTATAATTCTCTATGTGCATCTTAGCATTAGGAAGCATAAAAGTATTTGGAAACAACTTGGAAAAGGTCTCATGCATCAAACATGCATGCAAAATCATTTTTTGTGAAAAATAGCATTACAGTTCGACACATGCAATTATAGGTCGACCTATGGAAAATATTTTCTAGCTATAGGTCGACACATGCATTCTATAGGTCGACATGTATGGTGCAGTATTAAAGCATGTAGCTTCTGTCTCATGTGTCGAGTCTTCAGGTCGACAGATTGGGAGCGCATAACAGTCATAGGTCGACACATGACTTTAGACAGGTCGACCTATGCATCAAACAGGTCAACACATAACTTTTATAGGTTGACCTATATGATGTAATTTTTCAAAAATTCATACTTTTCTCAAGCCCTTTGCATTCCTTTTTGCTCTAAATCACTCATGCATATAAATACTTCATAAATGTATCATTTTCTAATAAGGTTTCTAGAGTGAGTAAAATCTACACGAATCCAAGATTTCAAAGCATCCCATCATCTTCAATTCAATCTATGCATACACACAATCAAACTACACATAATCATTTTTTGATTGGGTGTCATCTAGATTATGATTGATAACTTCAAATTAGGTTTATTGTATCGAGAATATTGGGTTGAGATCTTTGAGGGATTCAAATTAGAAATTCGAGGTGGGGTTTTCCTTCAAGATCTTTAGGGTTTAAAGGTTTTGGACAAGATTGTGCAATTCGGATCCTATCGAGTGAAAGCCTTAGGACTAGGTGTGTCGTGCAAGGGAGTAACGTGAAACGGTGGATCGTGTTGATAAACCTTGGGTTCAACAAGTGTGTCCTTGGGATTAATTCAGTCGGGTGAAAGACTTAAGATAAGGAGGTCGTGTAAGGAAGTAGAAACAACATGTGAATTGAAGTGGCATTGTGTAATACCCCAAAATTTACCCTTCATTTTTCCTGGAAGCATGGGATTATGTTTTACACTTCATTAGCATCATATTAGGTCATACTCATTGCATACTGCATTAGTGACATGGAGATCAGGTTTTGATCGATCACTCCTTAACAGAAGGAGCCCACACAAAGCAAGATTGATAATTGGACTTAATTTTCTAAGTATACAAGTCTCAAGGGTCTCAGGGGGGTCCAAGTATCTTATTATGGTCATCAGTTCATCAGTGAAGGATTCAAAGATATCAGAGTGTTCATCTTGATTTAATCAGAAATTAAAGTTTCATGGCTACCTGCAACAGGCAATGTTTGGTTAGAAGTAGAGGAGTTCATCCATGTCATGATTAGAGAGGCATCTTGGCCTCGGAAGATTCACAATTATCTCAGAAAGATCCATTGGCAATCAGTGCAATCAGTTCTTAACCATTTTGCCATAAAACTAGGGTTTGGTATAAAATCAGTTTATTTCTGATTCTTTGGGTGAAACTCTTTTCCATGGCCCTCCATATGTCTAGAAGGGTCTACATACAAAAAATAAACTCTTTATTTGAGCTAGAAGTGCTTCAATTGATCAATGGAATCGGGAATCAGACAGTTTGTGAAAAGTCAACTGTGGGGCCAGAAAAGTCAACTCCTAACATTTTGAGAGTGGAATCTCAAAATCCATGCCTAGGGGGTCCTACATGTGAAATTTGATCAAGGTTGGATCATGGATTCATCATTTAATCAGGAATTGGAAAAGTTGATTAATTTGGAAATGGTTGACGTTCCATTTAGGGCAAGTTTTCATGATCGTTGCACTCACTTTAAGCCCATTTTGCATCAAGATAAAAGCTCCATTTGAAAATTTCTCCAACATGAAAGTTGTTCCTCTTGTTCCAAGATTTCTAGAGATATAAAGTTTGCTCCATTTGGATTAGAATTGAGAAAGTTATGCTTAGTCAAAGTGAGACATTTTTTTAGGACACTTAGAAAAATTTCCAAGTCCAAAATCTTCAAAACTTATCAAGACTTCCTTGCCAATTTTCTTGCACTTCAAGGCATTATTTGAAAATCCTTTCTTCACAACAATTGTACCTTGCCATGTCCTCTTTCACATCCTTTTGGAATCATCTCATTTTGATCCATGGTTTGAGAGATACATTCATTTAAAGTGGGCACCATGACTTGATTTTCTAGGCAAATTTTGGGTCTGGCTGACCCAATCAGATTTTCTAAGCATGCTGCACAAACCAGTCACGTTTTTTACCTCTTTTGTCCATGCATTGGACATCCATTCACTTAAGTTTGGCCCAAAATAACAATATTTTACACCTCACTTCACACTTTTATTCTTATGGATAAATCACTTATTAAAATGCTCATGAGAACACCTAATCCACCCTATTTAAGAAGCTGAAACCCTAACCCTAAAGGAGCATTGGAATTTCGTGGCAAGGAGGCAAAGCTTCATCACATATCAGATTCCATTCCACTTCTATTTTCCATTAGGTAATCATCTCTTCCATGGCCATGTTTTGATATATCTACGCTTGCTTATCATGTTCATTACCATTAATCCTTCCATTTTCATATTTCTTTTTCTTATTTAAAATATTTTCTTCGTCCATAAAATTACCAAAAATATTTTTCACTTTTCTTAACATTTTATTTAATTTTATATAATTTTTATTTTCATATTTTTTTAATATTAATATTTTATTTTAATTATTTAGTCTAAATGGTCCATTTTAACACACTTTTTTTATTGATTTTATTTTTATGACTTAAAATTATTGTTAGCATTTGATTTTTGGGATGAAGGTTGACCACTGTCTCATGGTCAACCTGACATTTTCTTGGAATTTTATTTCACATTTTCAATTTATTTGGATTTATTTTTTACCTAGTTTGGTTGGTGGACTTTTAATTTAACTTCTGTTTTATTTTAATTAATTCACGTACCAATTTTCGTTATTTTTAAAATATTTTGGGGAGATGATGATGTCCTGACCCCACCTTATTTATTTTAAGTTTTCATAATTTTCTTGATTAATTTACTATTTATTATTGATTTATTTCTAACCTAGTCTCATTAATTGACTTTTGGTTTGACCTCTGTTTTATTTTAATTAATTTATATACCAATTTTCGTTATTTTTAAAATATTTTTGGGGGATGATGATGACCTGACCCCACCTTATTTAGTTTAATTTTTCATAATTTTCTTGATTAATTTACTATTTATTCTTGATTTATTTCTAACCTAGTCTCATTAATTGACTTTTGGTTTGACCTCTGTTTTATTTTAATTAATTTATGTACCAATTTTCGTTATTTTTAAAATATTTTTGGGGGATGATAATGTCCTGACCCCGCCTCATTTAGTTTAATTTTTCATAATTTTCTTGATTAATTTTCTATTTATTTGTTATTTTTCAAGTTGACTTGAATTTTCAGTTGACTTCTTTATGATCGATGTTTGACTTAGGGATTGCTTATGGCAATTGAAGAGATCTTTTGATCCTCCCTTGTTCATCTGATATGCCATGTATTAGAGGCAGTTTACCTTGATTTTATTTGGTCCTTACCTCATTTCCTGGTTAAATTATTCAGTGGACCCTTCGTGTGCATATTTTCATCTGTTTGATTCATCTGTTATCTTTTATACTTGTTTCTCTCATTCATGCTTTCTATTGCTTGATTATTTAACATGTTCATACTCCCATGCATTGTTTAAATGCTCCATTATTTGATTTTTTGGTTTGATTATATATTGTTTATTTATCCGATCTGATTGATAATTGTTGCCTACTTGTATGATGTATGAGGCATATATTCTTATTGTTTGTTTGCCATGAACAATCCCCATTCATAACAAATGTACCCCTCTCCCATAAAGTGTATAATATTTATTTCTTTATTTCTTTAGTCACTTGTTAATACAAGAATTAAAACGAACATCTGATAACCATTTCAAAATAAGATCAAAAGCTCGATCCAACGTCGAGTAATCATTTTCAAAACTTAACAGAACCAACACGCATTCATCCATCCTCTTGTAAGTCGATTGCCTCAGGCATCGCCATCTACCTGTAAGTCGATTGCCTCCGGCATCGCCATCTACCCTTATCCGTAACTCCTCTCCGCGCTCCATCCGTCGACTCTTGTTCCGTTTAGGTAGCACCCATTAGGTAGAACCCTTTGTATGATAACATAGATAGAATTCCCTTATTCTTTGTATGCTAACATTAGGTAAATGTTCCCCTTTGTAAATCCTAACACATAGGTCCATATTGCATGACAACTCTACACCAGAGCTTCCCCACTTTTAGACCTTCCGTGTGTCTCCGATCTTGTGGCATGTCAGTCCGTTCTATTGCAAAGAGGTAACTGCCTAAGACTCGATTCAACGAGCTGCGACGCCTACTGCTAGGACGTTGAACACACTTCCCACCCTCTTTTGACACAGTTGGTGTCCTCTTTTGTAAGTCCATGTTCAGATGGCAATCCTTAACCCCTAGTTAGCCGAACTACGTTTTGCTCTGATTCTCATTCCAGATGAGATACGTAGGCATAAGACGCGACGTCTTACCGAGCACACTTCTCTTTAACCCATAGGTAGCCGAGCTACGAAGACTCTGATTCTCATACTCAGATGAGATACGTATGCAGTGGATGCGACATCCTTGCGAGTCATTTTCTTTTAACCTTCCTTTTAGTAAATAGTACTTTAGATATACCTACACCCTTTAGACTAGAACAACACTTATGAAAAGGGCTCCCTAGGAGTACCTAGGATGTTTTGGGTGCTTAAAACCTTCCCATTGCATAACCAACCCCCTTACCCAGATCTCTGACATTTTTACTAGTTTTTGATTCGATAAAACTTTTAGGTTTTTGTTCGCTTTCTAACCATTCCTTTGGATAAATAGAAGTGCGGTGGCGACTCGACTTGTATGGTTTACCTTGGATTTAGTCAATATCTCTAATGGTAACGAATACCCCGCTACACATTTTTGGTGTCTTGATCAATCTTTGATCAAGGTTTTTGGAGGTTCTAGAGTCAAGAACAAACTTAGGGTTTGTGGTATTTGATTTCTCATCTCTTGTATACATACATTTGCAAAGTAAGATTTATGATAATAATATCTCCATTCGAATTCGAATTGAGGACAGATGTACCCATAGCAATGTCGATTGGGGAACTACCTAAACAAATCCTTATGTACTCTCTCTCTCTCTCTCTCTCTCTCTCTCTCTTTTATTTTCCGATTCGCAAATTATTGATTACTTTGATCTCTTGATCAACATTGTTTGGATAATAATTTTTTAATCATTTGTAAAATTTATGTTGTTGTAGTAATCACATACCATTTGATAGTGATTGGATTTCTAAGAACTACAAACATTATACTAACATCTAAACTTTGTTGATCGCACACAAAGTGTTCGACAAATTGTTTCAACTAGTTTTGTGTGTGTTGTTATCATTGGAGATAGACATTTATTTTAGTAGAGTCGTAAAAAAATTTAAAGTATTGTTAATCAACTTGTGGATTATTATCATACCATTGACACCTTTACACATATCCGAGCTATTCAATAGTAGGTTCGGTTAGACGATTTTTGATCCGGGAAATATTTGAAACTTGCTTCCGTGCCATAAATTTTCTAAGATAAACTTTTGGATAAATTTTTAACTTGGGATATATTCACGCCCTTCTAGATCTAGGTCTATCGTCTAACATCATATGTTTCTACTTTTGGTAGTCAGGAAGAATATGACCTTGATTCCCTAGCTATGGATTAATGATGGTAAACTTTGAGAGAAAGGATTTTCTATCATTAATGACTTTTGTCATCCATTAAAATTTGTTGTACTGAATCATTTTGTTTCAATTTAAATCTTTTTACTTATCTATCCGTGCATAATAAGAAGGAATTAAAAGTCAAACTCATGGCATTTAGAAATATGGTGGACAAAGGGTTTTAGGTGAACATGGACCTAGTTTGAGGTGATGGGTGTAAGTATGAGATGCAACCTAGAGGGTGAATTAATATTTTCAAATTTATTTTTTGATTTTGTGTTATGTTGTTAATTTTCTTTGGATATGAAAGTGATATGTTCTTAGCAATATAAAGTACACAATATGTAAATGACACAAGATAACTATACTAGTTCCCCTTGTCAACTAAGGATACATCTAATCCCTTCTCACCTTGAAGAATTTCCCACAATATTAGATCTTTGTATAAGTCTCAAACCATGACCTCTCCTACAATCTTCTAACATAAACGTCAAACAATATGGTGAACTTTGAATTTCCTCGAATCAAATGATCTTTTTCACAATCACTAAACACTATCATGATTTTCACAAAACCAAAATGTACACTACTTTCTGTTTACAATCACTTTTAGAAAGCACACTACTTTCTTTTATAATTTCTTATCACCACACACTTGGTGATCAATTGCAATAACTTGAATAAATTTAAATATATGAAATGTTTTTTAATCAATTCTAATACAGAAAATTGATCTTCTCTTTTAATGTACAATTCAAGTATAATGACCTTAATTGTTCAGAAACTTTTTACAAAGATAGGACAGTTTATGCATAAAAAGTTTAAAGGTTTTGGATGAATGAATCACTTAAAACATATTTGAATTGTATTTTAATTTTGAATGAAAGGTAATTTGAAAATCTGATATATCTAACGTTAAATACTCCCTAACAAATTGTATGAATAGATACATGAGTTTGAGACATTTCCATTAAGATTTTGAATGGTTTAGAATCATAATGGTTCATGAAAAGACACAATTATGTATTTTATACCCAGTTTCTTAAATCAAGTAAACGTTTACCACATTTAAAAACTGCAAAATGGTACGTAACCAATTACTTGAATAAGTTAACTAATAACCTGATTTAAAAAATGCATAAATCCATTTTGGATGACTTGATTTCAATGGTTTTTATGCATGATGTTCATAACTTTTGTAGATATAGATTGTTATGATTTTCTTGAGCATCTTAAGAGATATGTTATGAGTTATAATGCATACTTTAATGAAGATCAATCATCTCAAATCTTTCTTTTGATTTTCAAAGTTTATAATCACTTAAATTTTGACTTTAAAATTTTTCTTCTTTGATAAGGTTTTGTCTTCTTCAAAACTAAATTAAAATAGATGATGAATATCTTCTTCATAAATGTGGGTTAAGATTGTGAAAACCCGAGAGATGATCCTTAAGTTGGCATGTGTGGTTAAATCGATGATTAAAATGACAACACAAAGACACATCAATAATGGTTTAGGCGATGTACGGTGGAGTAGGGGTGTTCGCGGTGCGGTCTGGGCGGTTTTTGCGATAAAAATCACCTGAACCGCAAGAGAAAAAAGCATGCGGTTTGGTTTGGTTTGGTTGACTTTTAGAAATAAAACCAAACCAAACCAAATCAATGCGGTTTGGGTTGGTTCGGTTGGTTCGGTTTTTTATAATATTTTTATTGAGCCATATATACTCCTATAAATAACGATATAACTTTGTGTTTAGTCATTCATACATTACTAAGTAACAACAAAATTCATCATATTTAGACAAAAACGTTTCATTCAATATACAAAAAACCAGATTAGACAAAAGTGGAATAAAAGAAAAATATAAATAGTAGCATAAAATAATATCAAAGACATTATAATAAAACATAAAAAAAAACATATGAGATGAGAGATTAGAGAAGATGAAAAAAAGAACATAAGAGATGCGAGATTGAGAAGAAAAGTGCAATAAAAACGTAATTGGAAGAGAAAATAGTAACATAAAAGATAAAAAAGAAAGAACGTAATAGAGGACTTATTAGAGTAGAATAGGCGAGACCTACATGGAAAAGAAGATGAGAAGAATGTGTGATACTACTATGAGAGATTTAAGAAGGTTGAAATTGAAATCCTAAGTGTGATTAAGAGAAAATCGTTTATTATTGTAAGGTTAAGGCATACTAGGTTTGAGGTTTGGGATGGATGTGGGATAAGTGAACTTTGGGTTGTAACATAATGCGGTTTGGTTTAGTTTAGTTTGGTTTGCAAAATACAAACCGCAAACCAAACCAAACCGTGCGGCTTTATTAAAAAATGACCCAAACGAATCCAAACCAAATGCGGTTTTTTGTGGTTTCGGTTTGGTTTGGTTTGGTTTTCGGTTTTCTATTGGGTTGGTTTGGTTTTGAACACCCCTACGATGGAGGAAGTAGGGAGATACCACCATGATAGTGATGGAAGGTGGCAGGAGGTGCGAGGCATTCCTATTTTTTTATTTTCAAATTTTTGAGTTGATGTTTTTTTATTAAAACTTAAAAAAATATGACACATGCCAAGATCGGGTACTTACAATTTGATGGAGCGGATATTATTGATCCAAAGTCGCTTAGTTTTATATGATATATCTTTTATATACAAAATATGATATATTATTTAATAATAATGAAATTGATAAAATTAAAAATTTTCTTCCCAAAAACTAGTTTTAATGTTGAGGTTGTCTTTATACATTTATACATTTACATTCAACTATCCAATAATTTAATGAATACGAGACTCGAGCTAACTTTAACAACACATATATAACTTCAATACATATATCAACATATGAAGTGGTCCAAAATACAAAATAAAAACCAATATTTTTGTAGAAAAAAAATTGTAATTAAATATTTAACACAATAATATAATATATGCCAAAACCTCTAATACACATGTGCCTTAGAAAGTCACATATATGACAAATCAGTGACTTACATTGGTTAGTCATAAAATGCATTGTGAAAGACTGTTTTAGAAGTTGATAAAGAAAAGGGCAAGGAACTGATACCATCACCTTGAGTCTGATGAATAGAGCTTGTGAGGTAACAAATTATGTGACACCCTACTTTTTAGCAAATCTAAATGGTTTTTTTATCAATGCACATTGCTCAAATTAGTTAATAGAAAAAATTAGTTAGTGGATAGTGACAATCATAAGCTATTTTTGGTTATCTAACACTGAACATATCTATAAATTCCCCCACTTCTACCTGTTAAAGCAGAAAACAATATTAAGTGACATAAAAAGGAAATAAGGAGAAGTAGAACTCAACAAAGTGGTGATAGTGTTTTTTTCTTAATTTTTAGTAATTCATTGAATAGGTGAATTAATATGGCTGGTGGAGCTTTTGTTGATACAAGTGGAGTGAGACATTATGAAGGAAAAGTGACTGCATTTGTGTTGATTACTTGCTTTGTGGCTGCAATGGGAGGCCTTCTTTTCGGCTATGATCTCGGTATTACAGGAGGAGTGACTTCTATGGATGAATTTTTGATTAAATTCTTTCCGTCGGTGTATAAGAAAATGAAAGATGAGACACATGAAACAAGTCAATATTGCAAATTCGACGATCAACTTCTAACGTTGTTCACTTCTTCCCTATACCTCGCAGCATTGATAGCTTCTTTCTTTGCTGCCACAACCACAAGAGCATGGGGACGCAAGGCCTCTATGTTTCTTGGTGGATTTTTTTTCTTAATCGGTGCATTATTAAACGGATTTGCAGTAAACATTGAAATGCTAATCATCGGTCGTCTACTTCTAGGATTTGGTGTGGGATTTTGTAATCAGGTATGAATAATTCAAGCACTCTGTAACTTTTTTTTTTAGTTTAGAATTTCTATCATTGTTATAACTTTTCTGTTGTTATAAATTTTATTGTGACAGTCGGTACCAGTGTATTTGTCTGAAATGGCTCCGGCGAATATTAGAGGAGCACTCAACATTGGCTTTCAAATGATGATTACAATTGGTATTCTAGCGGCAAATCTTATCAATTATAGCACTTCCAAGATGAAAAATGGATGGAGAATCTCTTTAGGTCTTGGAGCAGTGCCTGCTGTTGTTTTATGCATTGGATCTCTTTGTTTAGATGAAACACCTAACTCCTTGATTGAAAGAGGAGATCATGAAAAAGCAAAATCAATGTTGAAGAGGATCCGCGGCACTCAAAATGTCGATGAGGAATTTCAAGATCTTGTTGATGCTAGCGAGGAAGCTAGCAAGGTGGATCATCCATGGAAGAATATTTCTCAACCAGAATATAGACCTCAACTCACTTTTTGCTCTTTCATTCCGTTCTTCCAACAACTTACCGGAATTAATGTCATCATGTTTTACGCTCCCGTACTTTTCAAGATCTTAGGCTTTGGTGATGATGCTTCACTCATGTCTGCAGTTATTAGCGGCGGTGTCAATGTTGTTGCCACACTTGTTTCTGTCTTCTGCGTGGACAAGTTTGGAAGAAGGATATTGTTTCTAGAGGGTGGCACGCAAATGTTTATTTGTCAGGTGAAATTTTTTTAACATATTGCTTTTGAGTTCATGCATGCACAAGACCTATTATGCGTCAGACACCAAACACGTCTTTGATCTGAAGTGTCTGTGATCTATGGTTGTAGGTTATTATTGGAATCATGATTGCTGCAAAGTTTGGATTGACTGGCCAGGGATCATTTACCAAAGGCGAAGCCGACATCCTTTTGTTCTTTATTTGTGCATATGTTGCGGCATTTGCATGGTCTTGGGGACCATTGGGTTGGTTAGTGCCCAGTGAAATATGCGCTCTTGAGGTTCGACCTGCAGGTCAAGCTATAAATGTTGCAGTGAACATGTTCTTCACATTTATCATTGCTCAAGTCTTCTTAACCATGCTTTGTCACCTGAAGTTCGGCCTCTTCTTTTTCTTCGCGGGATTTGTGGTCATCATGACCGTTTTCATTGCCCTATTTTTACCTGAGACTAAGAATGTTCCAATTGAAGAAATGAATAGGGTGTGGAAGTCACATTGGTTTTGGACCAGGTTTGTTCCCGATCAAGTTGTTGTTGGTGGCAATAACAAAAAGGTATCTCCATGAATTTGATAAAGAATCGATTGTGATGAATAAGAAAATCAAAAGCAATGACTACAAGGAATCTCGAAGAAAATGAATGAGTGGGAAAATAAATTGTAGCATTGTGCAATAAATAATGAAATCTTGATGCACTTGAAACTATTCAAGATTTTGTTGTTTTTCTTCTATTATTTTAGAGGAAAAATTGTTATGTCCCACTTGATTTTGGTTTGATGAATAATAAATGGATGTGTTGTTCTTAAGATGTTTCTTTAAGTTTCTTTCTCTTATATATGTTTGAAATGATTCGTTAAAGATATGAAGAAATACAATACAGCTATCTTCTAATTGTGGCTTACATATATTTTTAAATGTTTGTTTAAATATAAAGATGAAATGAAGTGGTTAATTTAAACTTCAAGACTCTTCATCTCTCCCATCATAATAATAATATATATATATATATATATATATATATATATATATATATATATATATATATATATATATATATATATATATATATAAGTATTTCATCTTTCCCATCATAATTGTTATATTTTTAACAAAAATATTATCATGTTTTTAAGGTGATTTTAACTATTAATGTCTTGTATTTTAATATATATTATTTTCAAATTATTATTATTCACTTTATTTTATATTTATAGAAATTTTAATATAAATAAAAATATTATTGTTACTTTATTTATATTTTAAAATAACACAAAATACGAAGAAAAAAATTATAGCGTAACTTGTGTATTAGACAATGAGAATTTTATGGTTGTGTTTTAAATCTATCATATAAGAATATAAGAAGAAATTATGTTTTGAATTTTATCTAAACGCCTTTATGTCTTCTAAAGCTTTTACGTGAATTTTTTCTTATCTAACAAAGTTTTTTACTTTAATTTTTAAAATAACCACTATTTTAAATTATTTACCAATATAACCATGTTCTTGTACACACCTAAATGATGCGTAGATGGAGTGACGCATCAAATTTATGGTTTAACATAGATACCAACACCATTGACGCATGCATACAAGTAAAGTCAATGCAATTTGCGCATACTTAATTATATCAAATGTATGCATCATTGTATATGGCGCATGCGTTATATATATATATATATATATATATATATATATATATATATATATATATATATATATATATATATTAAAATTTTATATGTTATACTTATAAATAAATAAAATATATAGGTAAATGAAAAATAATTATTAATATTATGATATAAAATTAAAATACATAAAAATCAATGAGCCGTCGTCCGATTGAATTGTCCCCCTGTTCGACATCATGCTGCGTTAGCCTGACTTCGAGGTCTCACACGATTTCCCTGAGGTGTTTGGGGTCTTTAAGTGCTGACATGATGTAATGGTGACTGGTGTGAAAATCTGGTGGGAGGTCCAATGGTATTTGATAAATTTGTCATCATTTCTCCCTAATAGCTCGGGGTGTTATCGCCAACGGCACTGTCGTAATTGAGTTTGATGCCATGTTGTTGTAGTTGGGTCGTTGTGGTTGGGTTGTTTGTGGATAGTTTGGTTGCCCGAATTGGGACATTGAATCGTTTTCGAAATGAAACAATGGTTCTTGTGGTGTAATAAAGTCAAACAATGGTTGAGTGTTGTGACGATGGGATGTTTGGATGTTCATAAGTGGGGGGCTATGATGGCATGAGATTGAGTCGTATGAATCATTCGAGCTATAGACTGATGTGGTGGCTGTGTATGGTTGTTGGTGGTTAGGATTTGGTTCCTGGTTTTGAGTTTGGGTGTGTGGCATTAATTGGTTGCAAGGTTGGGTGTTTGGTGATTTGGTGTATATGGTAGGGTGATGGTGTGAGGTTTGTTGTTGGATCTTAACAAAAGATAATTAAGATATAAGTAAGAATAAGTAATAAACAATATATATATATTGTTAGGAAATAAGAATAACTAATAAATCATCTCTAGTGCATTATAAGAATGCACCATCGAATCAAAAACGAATCTTATTCATTTATTTAACTTATCACTTATTTATATTTAACCTCTCACTTAGGTATACTAAATTGCCTAATTAATACTCCCTCCGGTCTCATATGTAAGCAAAAAAAAAAAAATTTGGAGTCTCAAATATAAGCAAAAATTAATTACAATGGTTACAATTAAATATACCATTCCAATTTTACCCTCAAATTTAGTTTTTCAATATTCATGTTTATTCCTATAATAACTCCACTTTTTACACTTCCAAAAGAGCATTTATTCTGAAACGTTGCATTTGTTATCATTGGCTTTTGAAAAGTCATATCCTATTATAAATGGTGCAGTATCATCTTGTACAAAACTCCATGAGTCTTGTTCTTCCTTTTTTTTTATACTCTAAAAATGGCAAACCCACATCATTTAGCTAATGAGTTTCCATCTTTTGATTTAGGTATCGAAGACAATAAAGTTCCTGAAACAATTCAAACTCCAACAAATGAAAGTGCAGAAAATATCACTCCAAACAAAAATATAATGATATGATAAAAAATCTTACTAGCTGCAATACTTTCAGTTTCTCCATCACTTTCATATTGATTAAATTCAGTCTCCTCTCCATCTTCTTCATTTGGAATAAATTCACTCTCTGCAATTTTATAAAACAGTATTAAAAGTGAAAAAAATTAATTAAGTTGTTCAAAAATTATCTAACATAAAAGTATTAGAGCATATTACCTTCTTCCATGACATGAACTTCATTTGAATATAAAGCATCAACATCAATGTCCTCATTAATATTAAAAATACCATGTTCAAAATCATTTTCACAATTGAACATATTAGCTTCTTCCATGTATTCTTCATTTGATGAACTACCATGTAGGTCCTTAAAAGACAAGTTAAAATTACTTGAAGAAGGATCATTTAGATTAATGGATGGTGTTATGTTGCATTCCATCATTTCATGATCAATATATGGAGTGTTTAGATCAATATTAAGAGGCATTTTTATGAGAACCAAAAGATAATGATACAGGAAATGTAAAATTTTGGCTATGAAAATGAGAACCAAAAGCTTTAGTATTTATAGAACTCACTATGAAAATGTTAAATTTCTACAGGGCGGGACCATGGAAATTTAGGCGGGTGGAGAATACAGTAAATGGACTAAGAAGTGTTGTTTTTAGGCGGGACAAATTTCTACAGGAAATTTTAGTAAGAGTAAGTGGAATATATAACCACTAAATGACTAACCATTAAATGGTATTAATAAAAATTGACTAACCATTAAATGGTTATAATAAAAATATTAATTTATTTCTAAATTAAAAAATAAGGGTAAATATGGAAAAAATGTATATTTTCCATTACTTAAATGAATATATAGTCACTTTCTTAAAGGGTGAGCTTTTTTTTTTTTTGCTTACATATGAGACCGGAGGGAGTATTATAAATCAAGAGTGATGGCAAGCAACACATCTCCCATATCCAAGTGATGAAAATGACATGTGATTTAATATAACCTTTCTATAATGATGATCAAGTGAATATTCATCTTTTTCCCTTAAATATATATTTAATAGAAGACATTGTTTATGTCACCCTCATATAGTCCAATAATATATTTCTTGATACTCGAATATACTCAGTAACAATAAATAAAATCAATGTCTCATATTGACTCATTTTAACATGGACATGCATTTTACATTCATACTTAATGAAGGGGCTCATAAATCCCACATAGGTCACATATGTCCCTAGATATGAATAGTTGAATATCTTGTCAAATTAGTTTATAACTGTCTTGTTACAGATAATGTTTGACTATACTAAAAATTTCTCAAGTAGAGACTAAAGTTATTTAAGTTCAAATGGTGGCAAACACTACCATCACTATGAGAATAACTTGTGGCACCTACATAACACACAATCTAGTATTATCATGATGGTGTTGAATTGTAATTCCTTGTGTCGAAGTAGGTTGCTCGATAGAAGCAAGGAAGTATCGAACCACCTAGTGTGTTGAGTAGTGTTAGCTATTTTGGGCTTTTATAATTTTGGGCTTTTATAGTTTTGGGCTTTGACTTGAGGTCCAAGTTAAACTAAATCTATAAATAGAGGGAGTAACCCTTATTTTGTAATAGAGGTGAATAGAGTATTCATAATGTTGTATTCACGGTATTTTGCAGTTGCAAAACGAATAACAAGTTTTCCACAGTTTATGGGCAGAGAGAAACTCTGTAGAATTTTATTTCTCTTCTTCTTCATCATTCTTTACTTTATTTCTTTCTCCATTGTTCTTTCTTTTCATTGTTAATAACAATCTTGTTCATCAAGATTGATTTAAATTCTCCATAAGTTTTGGGGGATTTCAAACAGATGGATCAATCAAGTATAAATATTACTTACAATATTTATACTTATGTGAAGACTCGATATCTGATATCCATTACTTGTGAGATATAATCATTAGTTCAATCACTTAACAATATTTATACATTACTATTATATTATTTGAAAATAAGTCTTGACTAGGGATAATTTTATAATGGCATTTGCATATTTAATGATGTCTCACAATTAAGTCACTTTTAATGTTTGATTAAATAAATTAACTATTCTAGATACTTTATTACTTCAAAAATAAACAAAAATAAAGAAACTCCTTTGATTATAAATAATAATCATGATATAAGTTTTAAGTTCAATCAAAAATACATTAGCCTCTAGGGATTATGTAACAACCCATCTTTATAATTTATTATTTAATTGAATTGTGTGTATTTAATTATTTAAATCGATTTTTAGGTGCTTTGGGTGGTAGTGCACCTAAAGAATATAATTAATAATATTATAATAGTGAAAATTATTACTAAATAATTAGAAGATAGTTATTTTATTTAATTTGTTGGAATAAAATGGAAGAGTGGAAATATTAGAGAGAAAAGGAGAATATTAATAGTATTACTATTAAAATAACATTAGAGATGAGAATGACATTTTCATGAATAATGAAATAAGTGAGGGTAATTTTGAAAGTCACTAATTGAGGGAGATTAGGTAACTAATAATAAGAAGTTAGTAAGGGTTTAGAATTAGAATGTGAAAAATAGAATTTTGGTGAAAAGAGGAGGAGGTAAAGGCTAGGGCATAACATCCATTGAAGGAGTGTAGCACCTCAAATTTGCACCCATCATTGTACATACATTTTCATACTAGGTCATAGCATATCATGGTCCATTGCATAGCATTGCATTGTCCCATTTGCCTCAAGTGCAAGCCAATCAAGGAATTAGGTCAAACTGGTCAGGAGATCAGTCAGTCAAGCAAGCAAGCATAATTCTCAAGGAGCCAAGGCCTTAGGGTTGGTACAACATGTTCACATGACTTGGGTATCCATTTGAAGTGTTTTGGTCAAGGATTGGATGTCCAAAAGTCATCAGTCAATGCACAGTCAGTCAGAAACCCTAAAAGTCAACTGTTGGTCAACTGTCCATTTAATCAGTGATTTGATGATGGAAATTGGTTTGAGAGAGCTTATTCATGTCCCAATAGGCCTCATATATCATGTCAAACACCATCATGGAAGAATTTGAAGCCAGATCAGAAATTTCCAAAAATGGAAACTGGACCTGTAACTGAAACTTACCAAAAATGGAAAGTCTTGATCCTCAAACTTACATCATGATACAAGCTCCAAATGAATTTTTGCCCAACATGAAAGTTGAAGATCTTGTTCTCCCATTTCCAAAAAGTCCAAGAACTCTTAATTCCCATGTGTGGTTGGCAAGTTATGATCGAATCGATTTCAGAAATTCTAGAACTTCAAAAGGCCATATCTCCCAAACCATTTGGCCAATTTGGGTGGGGTTTTTTCCTACAAGTCACATTTGATCCCCTCTTTCCAAAAATATAAATTTCATGAGCCAAAACTTCACCAATCAAAATGGCATTTTTTGACTTGTCTCATTTAAATTCAAGTTTGACCAAGGGTTGACTTTTTGATTTAATCATCTTTTAACCATTTGGCCATTCAAACATGTTTAGAAATCATATTTTGGTCATGTTACAAGTCATTTTTATGCAGTACATATGGCCATTCCCTAACTTGTTTGAAATTTGGACAAAAGTGCATTTCCCACCAAATCCATCCCACCATTTCATGAACCATGCCTTGTACTATGAAAACAGAAAATTGGAAGATCATTTTCTGTCAATTGAAACCTCATTTGCAGCCTAAAAATCAACAGAAAAAGGCCATGCCCTAGTTGCTTGAAACTTGGCCAAAGGTACACTTTCACCCACTTTACTCCATACTTTCATGGACCATCCTTTGTACCTCAAGACAGCAGAGGTTATCATCAATTTTCTGCAAGAACAAACCCTAGTGGCAGCCACATTTTTGACAGCAGGAAGGCCTTGGTTCAATCACATTCTAAAAGACTCATTCATCCTCATTCTTGGCCATTTTTCTTTATCAAAGTCTGTCCAAAAAAACTCCAAAAGGACTGAGCCCTGTATTGTTATTTTCACCATCCATTCATAATTTGAAAACCACTAGAGGCAGCCACAAGAGAACAGAACAAAACCAGCACAGAACTCATGCTCTAAAAAACTGCATCCTTTGGCATTTTCCAAAACCAGTCCAAAAACCTACAAAGGGCCAAACCCTGCCTTGCCTAAAACACCGTCCAAGCATCATTTTGAACTGATTACAACTGCATTTTCACACCTGCAAGCAGCTTTAGAGCAACTGGTTTTTCTCAAAGCAATTTCCATAACAGCACTCGTGTCCCTCCATTTCAAGCATCAATGGGCAAAGTACTTCAAACACTCATCACTTGAAGACCTAAGGTGCAGCTGTTTCAGGCCAAAGACACCAAACAGCATCTGTGCCTTCGACTGCTCTTCCAATTGGTAAAAATTCGACTTTCACCATTCCAAAATCCATGCTATGCTTAGTGTAGGTCTATCCATGCTGAGTGTCATGATGCTTTTATTTTTGAAAATGGCTGCTTATTCATGAAGATATGTCGTTTTGAAGTTTGGTGATGAAATATGTTTAGCTTTGATTCATGATTGTTAGTGTGTTTTAAGGAAAATGGATGTTGGAATATTGTTGTGCTTGGTTTGTTGATGAGAACAGTGTGCGTGATTCCAATTTCTGGAAATTTTGTTTTGGGAGCTTGATTGAAGATGATGGAGGAATGCTGTTTGCTACAGTAGAAACCCTGGAAATGTCCAAACCTTGCCCAGAACTGGAATTCACGTGCTGCACAATTTTGTAGTTTCCAGAGCCAATCAAAACATTCCAATTTCTGGGCCAAAACGGCAGCGCTTAAGTTAGTGGATTCAGGAATTACAACTTTGCCATTCTCCTTTAATCAATCCAACTTATTCCATTTTAATTTCATATTTTTATTTCACTTTGATATCCAATCTTCCAAAAATCATTGCGCATCCATTTTTAATCCAAAATTCATGGGGTTTTTTGCATCATGCTCAGCATGACCTCTATTATTTTATCACATTTTTTCCAGAATTTTTGGATGGTTGGTTTTTGTTTGGCATTAGGGTTTGTGACATGTGACCAAATTTTGTACACTTTGCCAAAACACTTGTGAAATGATGATTCTTTATCCAATGGCTCCCAAATTTTTTGTGCTTAAACTAGACACACTCATGGTGATTTTGGTGTAGAGTTTGTGAATTTATCATTGCTGGTTTGTGAGATATGATTTTTTGAATTAGGGTGTGACAATTTGTGTCACACCATTGATGTCCAACTTGATGATTTTCATTACCATGCTTCTTGACCTCCAATTGATCTGAGTTTTTTCATGAACCTACTTTTGTATGTCTAGTTTACATGTGAATTTTCTTGGAATTATTTGTGGCATTTCCTAATTGTTTGAGATTTTCTCCCCTGTTTAGTCATATGTTGACTTTTTGTGACACTTGTTCCCATTCCATTTGTGAAATTCTCATACTTTATTGGATGGACATGAAATTTGACATGAGATAACTAGACATCCTAAGCTTTGCCATGGTTTTAGTCCCATTCATTTATCATACACCATCTCTGACTTATGATTTTTCTAAGTTGATGCATGTTTGGTTGACTTCTTTGAGCATGTTCAAAATTGCTTTGACTTTCTGATTTTCATCGACTGCCTTCCACTTGTCCAAATGAGATGAAATTTGACATGCTTACCATGCTGTGGGTTGTGATTGATCATGATTTATTTGATGATTTTTGGAAATGTTTGAGATTGGTTTTGATGCAAGTCTTGCTGTTGACTTCCCTGAGCTTCTAAATGCCATGCCTTGACCTAAATTGTTCATGAAATGATGATGATGATTGATATGAATGTGAACCCAATTGGTTGTGTTTCTTAATTGTTTGAACATGATTTTGGATGCTTGCCCTTTGCTGTTTTGACTTTTTCATTCCTTTTTGACCCTAGGCTTGTCCTAGTGGTCCTGTTACTCACCTTTGAGCTTATGTTTTCAGGTTGACCAACAAATGACCAATGAGACCAACTCTTTTTTTGATTGAGCTTGCTTAAATATCATTGTCTAACTTGTTTGTTTTGTAGGTGGCTTGGCTCACATGCCTAGAGCCTTGTGCCTTGCACATTCACTTGCTTGTGTTGACTGGTTGATATCTGTTTCATTTTGATGTAACTTTGACTTGTATACTAACTGTGCTTGACTGATTTCAGGTACTTTAGTTGCTTTTAGTTCCTTGTGAACTTTGCTTTGCTTTGCTTAAGAGCAATTTGCATTGAGGTATAACTTCCTAACTTCATGTAGTCTGGAAGACCTGGCCTGTTACTTGGCCAGGCAATTGTCTGAAGTCCTCCTTAAGAGGCAATGTTTGTGGTTGTTTAATTTTTTCCTTGCATAGAGTCAAAGACCTCCTAAGTGAAGAGGCAATTGGCAGAACCAAGGGATAAGCAACCTATCCCCTGCTATTCAGTGTGTCTTCTGTTTTGCTCACACCACTGTGTTGATGCATTACAGATAAAAACCCAAGATCTTGTACAATTGTACAGTTGAGTCAGTTTTAAATGTGTAGAAGGGTTCCCACTTTCTGAACCCACACATTCTTGTCTTAAGCTCTCCCAGGCCAGGGATAAGAGCTGTGAAGTCTTACCTTCACTCACCTTTCATCTGCTTCACCTTAGCCCCGCAATGGCAAGGTTAAGAGCAACATTCACCCAGTTCCAGAGATTTGTTTGTTGAGGTTGATATGACCCCTCGACTAAAACCTAACCCTTGTTTGAGCCACTTGCTTGTGTATAGTGTGTGCTATCTGTGTTTGTATGTTTGACTTGCTTCCTGTGCAAGTTAGGATTGTTTGACTTGCTTCCTGTGCAAGTTAGGTTTGTTTGACTTGCTTCCTGTGCAAGTTAGGGTTAGTTTAGACTTGCTTCCTGTGCAAGTTAGGTTTTGCTTGGCTTGCTTCCTGTGCAAGTTAAGTGTGTGTGTGGCTTGCTTCCTGTGCAAGTCATGCTTAGGATAGGCTGGCTCCCTGTGCCAGTTAGCTAGAAACCTTAACTTAGGGATGAATTTGCATGATAACATCTAGGCTCGAGTCGTAGTCTCCCTAGTTGTGTCTCCCTCTGTTATCTGGTTAGGCTAGTCCTTTATCCCTCTGTAGGGGAACTACGTCGCCCTGATCCTCATACCAGATGAGGTACGTAGGCAGGAGATGAGCTGATCTCTCCGGGCGCCTGTGTCTTTGTTTTGTCTTGTTGTGTGCTTGGAAGCTGATGTAAGTCCATCGAGTGGCATTTGGGTTCCAGTGTGCGTGTGTTTTGGTTCGGATGCTGATGTAAGTCCAGTGATTGGCATTCAGGCTCCATGTTTGCCTTCTTGAGTGCGTTTTGGTTCGGATGTCGATGTAAGTCCAGTGATTGGCGTTCAGGCTCCATGTTTGCCTTCTTGAGTGTGTTTTGGTTCGGATGCTGATGTAAGTCCAGTGATTGGCATTCAGGCTCCACGTTTGCCTTTGCCTGTGTTTGTTTGTGTGCGTGTCAGCCGAGCTACGAATGCTCTGATTCTTCTCTCGTCCGAGGAGATACGTATGCATAGGATGCGATATCCTAGCGAGCATGTGTCGTTTCCCCAGTCCGAACTACTTCGACTCTGATGTCTATGCCTGATAGATTAAGTAGGCCCAGGATGCGGTATCCTGCCGAGTCAGTTTCAGTCAGTTTCTTTTGTCTCTTTTCAGCCAGTGTGCGTGTGTTTGAGCAGTGTTATAGCAACCAATTTTCCTTTCTATTGTGCGTGGATCCCGTAGAGTACTACGGATGCGTAGGGGTGCTAATACCTTCCCTTCGCATAACCGACTCCCGAACCCATTCTCCTTGGTCGCGAGACCATGTCTTTTCCAGGTTTACTCTGAGCGTTTCCTTTCCCTCTTTTGGGATAAATAACGCACGGTGGCGGCTCTGTTGTTTCTTGTTTTCCCGCCGGTTTTTCGCGTGATGCGACAGCTGGCGACTCTGCTGGGGACATAGAGAAGTTGACCTCTGCTGGTCCATCTTCCCTGAGCGAGTCTCTCCTAGCGCTCTCTAGGATTAGGGTTTTGGTTGCTTTCTGCTTGTTGTATTTTATTGCATTCATTGTATATATGTACATTTATTGTTTGCATTGATTGTGTGCATTGATGTTTGCATTCATATTCATTATTCATTACTGGCTGGCTGTCTGTTTTTCTCTGTGTGGGGGGGAGTCAGTTGAGGTAAAAGGTCCAATACCCAGACCATGAGTGAAAATCTAGGATGATTAGGAATAGAGTGATTCATGGGAAGCGGGTGGTATGGCGCCACTTAGCGGAACATTGATATCACGAGCAGTTCAGACCCTGGTGGGATATTATTGGTGCATACATCGGGTGTGCACAGGATGATATTCTGCGAAAGGTTATTTATGCTGCGTTTCTCTCGACTTTACCCTGGCCTAGATAACACCCGTGAGTGGGGAGGGTTTGATCATTACAGGTACAGTTGCTGATTGATTGGTGATTTGTTGGTGACTCTTGGTACTGATGGTGACTGTGAATTATGGGGCATTTATTTCTGGGACGCCAGAGTTCTGTCCATGGTTTATCAGCGGGTTCCGTTTATTTCGGATCCCCGGGCTGAGTTGAGAGTACTTGTTCAGAGGATCCGTTTGTCACCCGTTTAGTGGTTGTTCCTGTAAAGATAAGTGATATAATCTCTGGTTCCGTTTATTTCGGAACTCCCAAAGTTGGATTTATGGTGACTTGGTCCTGCAAATTGACTGGTTCAGAAAAGCAGAGGGTCTACAGTTGACTTGGTGGCACAAGGGCCTGCATTCATGCATTTGCATCATATCATCTCGCATTCATCTGCATTCAAATCATGTCTGTCCGTACTCAGGGCCCATTTTTTAAAAAAATTAAAAACCCCGGTTGAGAGACATCCAGATGTCAAAATGTTGTTGATTAAATTTTACCTGTCTCAATGAAACCAGAAAAAAAAGAGGACTGAATATTCCTAGTACGGACAGACATTGCATGTGTGAGTCATACTAACCCATTTGCTGTTTTGTAGGTTTCAGTATTCAACCGGTGCGCATAGCTTGTCTGTTCAGATAACCTGCTGGGGGTCAACAAATCCAAGTTGATGGATCTTCTCAACGCCGATATCCTTGAACTAAGAGAGATGATGAAGGAGTTGTTCAGCGTTGTGCAAGGACTTGCCTTGGGGCAGAAAGCCATGTCTGAAAGATTGGAAAGAATCGAGAAATGGCTGATAGTGGAGAAAGTCCAGGGGAAGGCTCCGTCCTCCGAAGTGAACAAACCTTCTGGTACTGTGGCCAGGAAGTCCTCCGACAGTGGTCCATTCAAGAGGGAAGTTGAGCCAGTTGGTGTGCCTGCAAAGAAAGAACGCAGTAAGGATCGTTATCATCCTTATGCTGCCACTGTAACCACTCCTGTCAGCAATCCACCTGCTCAACAGCAACAACTGCCACCTCAACAGAAGACACCGGGAGCTAAGAGCCAGGTGAAGAAGAAGAATGAGGATCGTCAATTTGAGGAACCACCGGTGACTTATGCCTTTCTTTTCCAAAGGTTGATGGATCTTGCTTTAGTACGGCCAAGGATATTGATTCCCACAGAACAGCAGAAGAGGCCACCAAACTATGATGAGAAGGCCAAGTGCGAGTTTCACTCTGGGGCACCCGGACACAACATTGAGGGCTGTAGAGCTTTTAAGCATGTCGTCCAGGACATGGTGGACTCCGAGATCATTAACTTGGCCCAGATTATGAAGGGGGATGTCAACCCTGCGCCCAGAAGGGGTCCTGTAAAAGTCAAGATGGTGAGGAAGGCCAAGAAAGGATTGGAGATGACTGAGGAGGATCAGCTAAAGGTTCCAATGGCTATGGTTCCAAAATCTCTGATGCAGGATGGAGCTTTCCCTGCTATTGATAATGCTTGTGCGACTGTCACTACAGAAGGGTGTGTATTGATGAAGGACCCGACCCAGAAGATGAAGAAAGTAGAAATGGACAATGAAAGATGTAAAGCACCCAGTCTGGCAGTTGAAACCGTCCAGGTGGAGAATGCCTTTGTCGCTGAGAAAAAGAAGAAGATGTCCATTTCTTCTTATAAACAAGCTCTGGAAGTGGTGAGAAACAAAGAGGCGCAAGGCTGGGGAAGGATCATTGACATCGTGGTAAAAGCAGACATGTTTGGAGTCGGTTATCAGCCAGATTTAGAGTCGTCTAGACCAGACAGAGGATGTCGTCCACTGTACGCCTTCGTCAGTGCAGGGATGTTGGATCCTGGTCATGCCCGTTTAGTGGGTGAAGATGTTGACAGCGGCCGCGAGCTTGAGGCGTGGATAAAGTCGTGCGTACCAGGCAACTGGAAGGCCTCCAAAAGCATCATTGCCACTCATCCAGGAGTGTAGTATTTCTGTGTTTTAATCTTGTTTGCATGAAAGCCATACGTTTTGCCCGAAGCGTACTGGTCCATTGTAAGGGCCACCTCATGTGTTTCATTTTGCAACATTTTGCATCAGTAATAAATGGATGTTTTTGTAATTAAAAGCAGTGTTCCCTGTCTTTCACTTATTTTGCAGTTTTAAAAATAAAAATACAAATAAAAATGGCAATGTTTTATTCTCTTTCCTTTTGATTCATTTGGTTCCGACCTTAAAAGTGACTCTCCTGATCTCATCAATAACAATTTGGTTACACCTCTATATGACTTCGACAATTCGACCTATCATGCCAGAGGAAAAAGGCGAAGAAGATTGTGATTTGCTGGAATTAGCCAGGTCATTGAAACAAGAGGAGAAGGTGATTCAACCGCACGAGGAGCGATTCAAGATTGTTACTCCAAGCTCCGCCGAGGTTAGAAAGCAAAAGCTGAGGCCGACAAAGGATGAGAAAGAGAGAAGGTGTGAATAGACTATCAAGATGCGAGCAGAGCTAATCAGAAAGATGCATTCCCGGTACATCACAATGAGGTATTGGTTGATTATATGGCTCAGGTCTCAGTGTTTATCTTCAGGGATGGCTTCTTGGCCAAGACCAGATTGAATTGTTGCCAGATGATATGGAGTAAACCAGGTCCATCACACGAGGGGTACCTTCTTGGTCTAAGTTGATGTCGTTCCGTCACATGAGGCCGGTGCCGCGTATCAGAGGTCTACGATGACTTTGTTTCGTGATATGATTCATCGTGAAAGCAAATACCATGTTGATGACATGATGGCAAAGTCCCAAGCAGAACAGGGGCATCCGGTAGACTTGGGGCAAGTTGTTTGACCGTTTGAGATAACTCATACTGTTGAGTCTGAATCAGTGCACTTATGGAGTGTTGTCCATCAAGCTACCGAGGCTTGTTGTGAGCGAATCAGAGGAATCGAGGTCGATCCTGCTAAAAAAAAAAAAAAAAAAAAAAAAAGGGGTAAGTTGCAGGAACCTCTGATTCCGATACTTCAGTGAAAGAAATAACTGTTAATTCGGTACTTGATAACCCTCGAGGGGTCTATGAGGTGCGTATTGGGTCAGCATGACTAGTTTGGTCGAAAAGAGTATGCAATTTACCTAAGCAAAAAGTTTATCGACTGTGAAACAATACACTCACTGTTCGAAAAAAAACTTGATGTACTTTGGCATAGGCTGCTCGCCGACTGAGACAGTGTATGCTGATTCATACCACTTTGTGGATGTCCAAAATGGATCTGATCAGAGATGTGTTTGAAGAAGCTAGTGGCAACCCATGGAAAGGTTATCAACCAAGGAAGTTTGAGGTCCCTGATGAGGACATCTCGAGGTAATCAAATCGAAAGATTGAGAGTGACTGATCCCGGAGGAGGGGTCTGACCCCGAATCCGAACGGATTCCGATGTCTGAGGGGGAATGAGATGAGGTGAATAAGGTAGTGCTTCCCGGATCACAGTTGGTTGCACCAACAATGGTGGCTGAACATAAAGTCTGTATCCTGGATATTGAACCTAGGGATGTGCATCTACCTGGGGCAGTGTTTTCCTCACAGATGTGTGAGAAATCAGAGAAGATTGAATGGATAAGGACACAGAATGACACGTTGGGACCAGCTGAGGAAAAGGGCTGACAGTTGCTGGACATGGGGCAATTGTACCCAGTGAACGAAGCATGTTGTTAATTAAGAAGTGTGACCTCGCGCGTACCACGTGGAAGAGTTGGTTGAAAAGGATCCTTCCTCCTCAAGACGATCGTGGGGCAAATGGACAAACAGTTATGAATGTCCGTTCGTGGTCAAGAGGGTTCCATCTGACAGAACCTTGTTGTTAATGACCACGGATGACGACGATTTTCCATTCCCTGTGAATGCGGACGCAGTTAGAAAATACTTCGTGAAAGAAACCCGCTGGACAAAAAAAGAATAAAGAGTCCAGGCAAAAAATGGGCATCCCGGCGAACCAAGAAAAAAGAGAAAGGTTCGGGCAAAAGTTAGGGATAATAAAAGAAAAGAATTGTACACCCGGCAAGTTGAAAACCCGCAAGGGCGACTTGGGCAAAAAAGGGTATCCCGGTGGACTGAAACCCGAAAGGGCGGTCCAGGCAAAAGAAGGAATGAAACGAACAACTGCGTCTAGCATGATCATTTGTGCTCATGATGACTTGGATAATCTCCGACAGAGACCGATCGGAAGCGTCTTGTTCAGAAGACAGAAGGTGCGGAAAGTCCTGAGGACATATGAGGTGTAACTGAGTGGGAACCCGATGAGATCACAGTTTCACGTTGCCACTAGGATAGATTTTTTTTATGTGTGCAATCACCTCTTTCCAGGGTTTGCTTCCTGTGTGTTGCTCAATTGTGAGCCATCTTTTCTTCCAGTCAAATAAAGCGTGTGTTCGGTCAAATAATCTTGTTTTTGTGTCATTACTGTTTTGATTACGAAAACATCTATTCATTTTGATAAGAATATTTGCATTTTTGAAACATAGAGGTCCCTTCTGATGCATGCTTGTGAGATTGAAATCTGGAAATCTTACTTGGAAGTCTGAGTGACCTAAGTGTTGAGATATTAGAACACCGGGGGCATACCTGGGGCACGTTTTTATCTGACGATCTCTTGTGCAGGTGCTGTTAGACATCTTCATTCACTTGCCAGTGGTAATATGGACCCTTTTGACAAGAAGTATCTGCAGAGCCCGATCAGGGGCAATGGATAGTTGAACCGTGAAAAGACGGTGAAGGATTACGACAACGATCCTGGAAAGTTAATCAAGAAGACTCTTCAAAGTCTGATGATTGGAAAGTATGTATGAATCCCAAGAGTTCAGCCTCCGTGAAGTACGGACGAGTTGGGAATACAAGATGATGGAGCAGAAAAGTCCAGAAGAGCCTGGGAGTTCTTAAGAGTGGAAAGTCGACACTATGGGTGGATGATGGATACCAGTGTTCGACGAATCGACCGACATCCCTGTCAAACAAGCTGTATCTCCCCAGAGGATTGAGAGTGTGATCTCCCTGGCAGATTCGAGATCGTTGTCTCCTCAGCAAGCCTGAAGGTTATCACGTCCCCAGCAGGGGCAGGGGCAGAATGTTTCTCAGGGTGGAGGACGTCTCCCCGGCCCAAGCCAGTATTGAAGCTATCAGAGTTATTTCCTCTGCAGAGATGCCTGTAGACAGTGCCTTCTTTCCCCAGCAGATCTAAGGATTACTTCTCCCCAGCAGGCCTATGCTTGCAGATTTCCCCAGTTGAGAATCCCCGCTGAGCGCCTGACAGTTATTTTCCCCGGGAGTCCCCTAGTGGAGTTTATCAGTAGACTGTTGGTGTGTTCCCCAACAATTGGTTTTGTGATGCTATTATCTCCAGTATGGCCGTGAGTGCCTATCCTAAGCAGGTTTGGGGGAATTCATCTCCAGTATGATATGACGTGTTATCATCCTCAACAGAGTTGTTACCCTCACCACTATGGTTGTTCTCTCCACTAAGATCGTTCTCCTCAGCAGAATGGTGTGGTTTTTCCTCAGCAAGTTCCCCGAGTGGAACGGGTCTCATGAAATACATCTCCAGCAGTGATTCTCCTACATATGGATTGGTTGGGTCGTCCCTAGCGGAGTAGCATTTATCTCTCCAGCAGAGTTCATCCTACCAGTGGATTGGACGGGTTTTTGTAGTAGACTGAAATCTGCATCCTCAACCGAGTTGAGTCTACCTATGGATCGCGTGGGTTATCCCCAACGGAGTAACAGACATTCTCCAAAGCAGGGTTTATCCTATCTGAAGATTGGTTGAGTCTTCCTCCCAGTAAAGTCGCTTTACTATTCCCCAAGCAGAGTTCCCCGCAGAATATTTCCCCAAGAGGAGTCTCCCCAGCAGAGTCGCCAGCTGTCGCATCACGCGAAAAACCGGCGGGAAAACAAGAACAACAGAGCCGCCACCGTGCGTTATTTATCCCAAAAGAGGGAAAGGAAACGCTCAGAGTAAACCTGGGAAAGAACATGGTCTCGCGACCAAAGAGAATGGGTTCGGGAGTCGGTTATGCGAAGGGAAGGTATTAGCACCCCTACGCATCCGTAGTACTCTACGGGATCCACGCACAAAAGGAAAGAAAATGGTTGCTAAAACGCTGCTCACACTCACACACAACTGGCTGAAAGAGACACAAGAAAACACTGAAACTGACTCGGCAGGATATCGCATCCTGGGCCTACTTAGTCTATCAAGCATAGACATCAGAGTCGAAGTAGTTCGGACTGGGGAAACGACACATGCTCGCTAGGATATCGCATCCTATGCATACGTATCTTCTCAAACGAGAGAAGAATCAGAGCATTCGTAGCTCGGCTGACACGCACACAAACAAACACAGGCAAAGGCTAACGTGGAGCCTGAATGCCAATCACTGGACTTACATCAGCATCCGAACCAAACACACGCACACTGGAACCCAAATGCCACTCGATGGACTTACATCAGCTTCCAAGCACACAACAAGACAAAACAAAGACACAGGCGCCCGGAGAGATCTGCTCATCTCCTGCCTACGTACCTCATCTGGTATGAGGATCAGGGCGACGTAGTTCCCCTACAGAGGGATAAAGGACTTAGCCTAACCAGATAACAGAGGGAGACACAACTAGGGAGACTACGACTCGAGCCTAGATGTTATCATGCAAAATCAACCCTAAGTTAAGGTTTCTAGCTAACTGGCACAGGGAGCCAGCCTATCCTAGACATGACTTGCACAGGAAGCAAGCCACACACACACTTAACTTGCACAGGAAGCAAGCCAAGCAAAACCTAACTTGTACAGGAAGCAAGTCTACACTAACCCTAACTCGCACAGGAAGCAAGTCAAACAAACATACGAGCACAGATAGCACACACTATACACAAGCAAGTGGCTCAAACAAGGGTTAGGTTTTAGTCGAGGGGTCATATCAACCTCAACAAACAAACCTCTGGAACTGGGTGAATGTGCTCTTAACCTTGCCATTGAGGGGCTAAGGTGAAGCAGATGAAAGGTGAGTGAAGATAAGACTTCACAGCTCTTATCCCTGGCCTGGGAGAGCTTAAGACAAGAATGTGTGGGTTCAGAAAGTGGGAACCCTTCTACACATTTGAAACTGACTCAACTGTGCAATTGCACAAGATCTTGGGTTTTTATCTGCAATGCATCAACACAGTGGTGTGAGCAAAGCAGATGACACACTGAATAGCAGGGGATAGGTTGCATATCCCTTGGGTTCTGCCAATTGCCTCTTCACTTAGGAGGTCTTTGACTCTGTGCAAGGACAAAATTAAACATCCACAAACATTGCCTCTTAAGGAGGACTTCAGACAGTTGCCTGGCCAAGTAACAGACCAGGTCTTCCAGGCTACATGAAGATTAGAAGCATACCTCAATGCAAATTGCTAAATAGCAAAGCAAAGCAAGTTCAAAGAACTTAAGCAACTAAAGGTACCTGAAATAGTCAAACTAATTAGTACACAGTTCAACAATCAAAGCAAAAGGAGAGGAATCAACAGACAAATCAGGTAATCAGATGTGCAAAGCACAAGGCTCAAGGCATGTGAGCCAAGCCACCTACAAAACAAAACATGTTAGACAATGATATTTAGGCAAGCTCAATCAAAAAGAATTGGTCTCATTGGTCATTTGTTGGTTAACCTGAAAACATGAGCTCAAAAGTGAGTAACAGGACCACTAGGACAAGCCTAGGGTCAAAAGAGAATGAAAAAGTCAAAACAGCAAAGGATGAGTATCCAAAATCATGTTCAAACATTCAAGAAGCAAAACCAATTGGGTTCATGTTCATATCAATCATCATCATCATTTCATGAACAAATTAGGTCAGAGCATGGCATTTAGAAGCTCATAGAAGTCAACAGCAAGACTTAACTCAAAAGCAATCTTAAACATTTCCAAAAATCACCAAATAAATCATGATCAATAACAACCCACAGCATGGTAAGCATGTCAAATTTCATCTCATTTGGACAAGTGGAAGGCAGTCAATGAAAATCAGGAAGTCAAAGCAATTTTGAACATGCTCAATGAAGTCAACCAAACATGCATCAACTTAGAAAAATCATAAATCAGAAATGGTGTATGATAAATGAATGGGACTAAAACCATGGCAAAGATGAGGATGTCTAGTTATCTCATGTAAAATTTCATGTCCATCTAATAAAGTATGAGAATTTCACAAATGAAATGGGAACAAGTGTCACAAAAAGTCAACATATGACCAGGCAGGGGAGAAAATCTCAAACAATTAGGAAATGCCACAAATAATTCCAAGAAAATTCACATGTAAACTAGACATACAAAAGGAGGTTCATGCAAAAAATCAGATCAATTGGAGGTCAAGAAGTATTGATACAAAAATCATGAAGTTGGACATCAATGGTGTGACACAAATTGTCACACCCTAATTCAAAAAATCATAACTCACAAACCACAAATGATAAATTCACAAACTCTATACCAAAATCACCATGTTCCCGGCAGTACAGATTCTTCCTCCAAATCCCTGTTAGCTCTATTGTGGGGCATCCCCAGCAGAGTCGCCAGCTGTCGCATCACGCGAAAAACCGGCGGGAAAACAAGAAACAACAGAGCCGCCACCGTGCGTTATTTATCCCAAAAGAGGGAAAGGAAACTGTCATACCCCAAAATTTGCCCATTAATATTTCAAGACGTTTCAGGGCACTCCGACTCATTTTATGACACTTAAAGGAACAAAGGCCCAGCTCGCGAATGACCCAAATTGGCTTACTCGCTACACGCTCACCTAGTGATAATATGAAAGTGGTTTATTAGGAAGCGGAGGAAAAGGGGTGCAAAAAGAAAAGAAAACGAACCGAACAGCAAAGCCCAGCCCAAAGCGCAAGACACAAATGTTGTGCCTGTGACGGGCGTCACAGAAGGCGTGACGAGCGTCACGCAACACACCCCTGTGACGGGCGTCACACATGGTGTGACGAACGTCACACCATTCCCCTACTTTGTAGGCGCAGGTAACGCTTCGGAGACTTGAAGATCCGTTGAGGAATGTTGGGCCCTGCATCCACTATATCCATGCGCACGTTGAAGACTTTTTGGGCAGCATGCATGACCTAATGACACTAATATAAATAGCCACCTTGAAAACCTAAAAAGGGGAGCTTTTGGCCGAGATTCTTTTTCCTTTGCCGTTTTCGCCTTTGCATTTTCTCTTCTTTTCCAGCAGCTTAGGCATTGTGTTTTACAAGTGCTACACTATTTCTTTTGCAATTCCTGATTCCCTTTTGGTATTTAGTTGATTCTTTTTGCACAATAGTTTCTACAACGGAAACTATTGCGTGCCTTTTTACCGAATCTAATCTTACGGCGGCAGCAAGGTCACCTCCGCTCAGTTCTATCCGATCGGCCAATTCAAGGTTGCGACTCAAGTGCAAACAGGTTTGCGTTACTATTATCACTTTATGTTCCTAATTCACATGTGATATCATAATTGAGATTCATAAATATATTTGAGGCTTTGCATGTAACTTAAGTCTGCCTGGATACTCTGAATTGTTGTAATGGATGCCGCTGTTTTATCATAACCATGCTTTGTTTACCTATTACTTTGGTGCAACTCTCGATTGCACCCTGATTTGGTATTCTAACCCGTTTGCTGAATTTTGCAAAGGTTCATATGTCCCAGGAAAAGATTGCTGTTTAGGTCTCCCACTTTATTTGTGGGATACCCTTGTGGAGACTCACCCTAAGTGGCCTAATTAATTTTAATGTGTTCATTTTAATGTCTTAATTTTAATGTATTAATTTTAATGTATTAATTTTAATGCATTGATTTTAGTATGGACTTAATTACTTAATTGACTTTAAAATATGACCTTTAAATAAGTGATCTTGGACCTCTTTCTTTTGCTGCCTTACGGTACTACGGTATAACGGTCATGTCCCGCGAATGTGGGGATACCCTTAGCAAAGACCCTTCGGTTAAATCATCATCAAATAAATTATGGTCCCTCGGATGTTGCCTTCGAAAATACGATTTTGTCCCTCGATGACCCTTCGGTGTAGCCTACGGTTAAATGATGATCGTCCCTTCGAATGCTAAGGTATCCTCACAACTGTTGCCTTCAATGACCTATCGATGACCCTACGATGACCCTTCTACATCCCAAGGATAAACTACTTGCTTCTCAATAGTAAGGACAGTTTCACCCTCATAAGGATGGGAAATGCCCGGAAAGACCTCGGACAGGTACAACCTTAATTGCTCATTCGTAATAAAAAAATACTTTTCCCACCTTACACCTTTCAAACATCCTTTTTTAGAAAATCACCACTTAGCATACATCCGTACTAGGATCATTGCCAAGTTATATTTTTCTAAACCATTTTCTAAATTAAACGAGATAACCACTTTGTATACATTCATGCAAGAATCATTACAAAGTTAAATTCTCATTTTCAAAACATTTTTCATACATTTCTCAACCACCTTTTTCAAACAAAGAAAACATAAATGATTGAGCAATTAAGAGCCCATGGATAACCATGGATACGAAGGGTGCCTAACACCTTCCCTTCGTATAAAGTACCTCCCGAACCTAAGAATCTAAAATTAAGGTCTTTCCTGTTCTTTTCCACCTTTCCTTATGGGATAAGAGAAAAGTCGGTGGCGACTCTTGCTAACCGCGACATTGCGATTACAAATCCAATAAAGTCAGTTCACCGTATGACAGAACTGGCGACTCTGCTGGGGACTAAAAAGAGAGGTCCATCTTAAAAAAAAAATATATCATTTATGTTTTCCTTCTTTTAAGGGGGGCTTTGAGTGAAAGATCCTACACCCGGATCTAGTGTACCTTAGGTAAGTAGCAATAGATCATCGCGACTATCCGGCGTATACTGGAATGGTTAAAATGATAGCTACGGTTAATGTGACACTTTGGTTGTCCTGATGGTCCTTATGTTATTTGAGGAAAAATTTGGCTTCCGCGTGGTGTCATCAAAGCATTAACCAGACCTTTAGAACCCTAATTGACTCATCCTAGCCATTAGAAAGTAGTGAGATAACTGACTTCGGTTCCGACTGAGGTTGGTTGATACTCGATGCTACACTCTTTGAGATTGGACTTTAGGAAAGCTTCGGTCAACCACTTGGTGTTGCACTGAAGTGGACCTAAAGAAAGGTCGATGATCTGAGATCCTTCTAGAACCCGGTTACTATTCTAGGACAGGTTGAACCAACCAAACTTCAGTGGGGAGGGTACTTACCTATGGAACTCATGCAAGCCTTAAAACCTAGGAATAATTGTTGTGTGACATGCTTGTGCTTGCATAACATCATAACATCATAACATCATCATACTAACCATTTCAAGGACTTAGGAATTTAGCTTTGCTCTTTGAACAGGTTATGGCTTCCAGGAAGACTATCCGGATCAATCTTGTAACAATCTCTCCTCAACTCAAGGATTTGGTGTCAGAACTCCCAGATCATGCTCAGTTCAACAAGAAACATGGTCATCTCCTCAATCTGGTTACCACTGGTTTCAAAGAAGATATGATAAGAGTCCTATTCCAGTTCTTCGATCCTAAGCATCATTGCTTCACTTTCCCAGATTATCAGTTGGTACCCACATTAGAAGAATTCTCCTAGCTGCTTGGGATACCTATCCTGGACCAAATGCCTTTCAGTGGTTTAGAAAAGATGCCAAAAGCCGAAGAAGTTGCCGCAGCTTTACACATGACAAAGTCCGACATTGAAACTAATTGGGTAACAAGAAGTGGAATTAAAGGTTTGCTTGCCAAATTTCTGATAAGTAAGGCCCGAGAATTCCTAAAAGTGATGAATGTCCATGCTTTTGAAGATGTTCTAGCAGTGCTAATCTATGGTTTGGTGTTATTCCCTAATCCAGATCAATTCATAGACATGAATGCTATTAAGATATTCCTCACTCATAACCCTGTGCCTACCCTGCTTGGAGATGTCCTGCATTCCCTCCACACGCGCACTATGAAGAAGCAAGGGACTCTCATGTGTTGCATACCTTTGTTGTCTAGGTGGTTTATTTCGCACCTTCCTCAATCAATCTTGAAGAATGATCAAAATCTGAAGTGGTCTCAAAGGATAATGGCACTCTCCCATTCGGACATCCGTTGGTGTTCTAACCTCAGAGAAAATGTTATCATCATCGACCGTTGTGGAGAATTCCCTAATGTACCCCTCATGGGGATAAGAGGAGGTATTACTTATAATCCTGCCTTAGCCCTACGTCAGTTTGGGTATGCTCGAAGGGATGGTCCGCATGAAATAATTGTTCAAGGTATAGTGTTTGACTATGACAATGACCCTCAAAATCTCCGTCAAAAGTTTGTACGAGCTTGGGGCATGGTGAAAAGAAGCAATTTAGGCAAGAAAAATTCTATTCCTATGGAACCTTATCTTAGATGGGTACGCGCCAGAGCTCGCGAACTTGTCATGCCGTATCTTGCAGTCGGACCATTGATTGTTGAATCAGAGGTCGAAGGAGGTACTTCCCAGATCATTCCTTACCCAGATATGCCTACTGATGTTGAGGAATTGAAAAGATCCTGGACCCAGTTGAGAGAAGAGAGAGATACTTTTGAAGCTCAGTTCAATACAGAAAGGAAGAAAGTACTAGAGCTCACCAGTCAGCTTAACGAGGAACGAAGACTCAATGCATATCTTCGCCCAAAAAGAAGTCGCCCCTGGGAGACTTGAGCTTTCATTGTATTTTACTATTATTCCTTTTGTAACGAACATTGATTAAAAAAAAAAGTAGCAATAAACATTTCTCTCTTGTTGGTGGTTTATGCAAAGCTAAATTCCAAAAGTCCTTGAAAACATTTCATACATTGCATAGCATAACATGACATTGCATAACAGGTACTCTAAAAGGATCAGTATTCTCACGGTTTTCCTTCAAACAGAAAAATGGATCTCGAGCAAACTGTCAAAGATCTCCAGACTCAGAATGCTCAGTTCAAGGAGATGATGCTAAGCTTATCCAAGGGGCAGGAGGAACTGAAGGCTCTTTTGGCCGAAAAGAAGAAGGACAAGAAAGCTGTGAGCTTCATTAACCCGGGCAGAAGGCGTAAAGGACAGGCTACGGGAATCAAATTTGGAATCCCGAATGGTCCAGAGGAGGGGGCGGAAATTGATTCAGAGGAGGAGAATCCTGATTTCTCTAACCCTGAGGATGAAGATGAAGAGTATGAAAATGAACAGTACTCTCCAAGAGATGATAAGTACAAACTGCTGGAAGAGCGCATGCTAGCCATGGAGAGTCAGAAGACACCTGGTCTGGATTTCGAAAGTTTGGGTCTGGTCTCCGATGTGACCATTCCTCGCAAATTCAAAATCCCCACTTTCACTAAGTACGATGGTGCATCCTGTCCTCAGATGCATTTAAGGGCTTATGTGAGAAAGATTCAGCCGCATACCACTGATAAAAAACTGTGGATCCACTTCTTCCAAGAAAGTCTGTCTGGCACTCAGTTGGAATGGTATTATCAGCTCGAGAGCTCTGACATCCGCACCTGGACTGATTTAGCAACGGCTTTCTATAAGCAGTACCAGTACAATTCTGAATTAGCACCTACTCGGCTACAGTTGCAAAACATGGCCATGGGATCTAAAGAAAGCTTCAAAGAATATGCTCAGAAATGGAGAGATTTGGCTGGCAGAGTCAAACCCCCTATGACTGACCGAGAATTAGTAGACCTGTTCATGGGTACCCTGACCGGCCCATTCTACAGCCATCTACTGGGGAGTTCTTCATCAGGTTTCACTGAACTTATACTGACAGGTGAACGGGTGGAGAGCGGCCTTCGAAGTGGAAAGATACATGCAGCTACTTCTACAAGCAGCAAAAAGTCCTATCATGGGAAGAATGAATCGAATGCTGTGTATGGTCAGAAGAATCATAATAGGAAAAATGGTGATCATGCCGTTGGAGCAGTGACAATCGCCGCCCCGCCAGCTCAAAACTTCCAGCAAAGACCAGACAGACCAAGAAGGCAGTTTACCAAGCTCAATATGACTTTAGCACAAGCACTGCAAAGCATGCTGAAGGTAAATTTAATCGCTCTCAGAGGTCCTCCTGCAAATGTCAACACTGCTTCGCCTCGTTATAATCCCAATGCCAGGTGTGCATATCACTCCGATAGCCCTGGGCATGATACAAACGATTGTTGGCTGTTGAAGAATAAGATTCAGGACATGATCGACGCTGGGGAAATTGAGTTCGAGCCTCCGGAGACCCCTAATGTCATCACCGCTCCTATGCCTAATCATGACAAAGCTGTTAATGCTCTCGATGACGGTTCTCTCATCACTATTGTAGCGGACTTAACATCTCCTCTCCCGATCATAAAGAGGAATTTATTGCAAGCTGGTTTATTTCCAGGTTGTACTGAAGATTGCAATCTCTGCATACTCCGGCCCGAAGACTGTTTGAAATTGAAGAATGGTATTCAACAGCTGATGGACGATCGTACAATTCTCTTTGAAAGGGTTTCTAAGACGGAAAACCCTGTTGAAGAAGTATCTGTGATTGCAAGGTCCAAGGTTCCAGTGAAGATTACTGCTCCCAGAATACCTGTGAAGATTATTGCTGAGCCCAAAGTAGCTCCCCTGATCATTACTGCACCTGGCCCGATCCCGTATTCCTCAAGCAAAGCTATTCCGTGGAATTATGGAGGAGATGTTTATGTCCATGGCGTAAAGCAAGTTGGTGATTCTGCTAATCCTAATGACATTGTTGGGACTAGTAAAGTTACTCGAAGCGGAAGGATCTTCTCTCCAGAGATCTCACCTCCGGTTCCCGAAAACCGAGGAAAGGAACCAGTCAACCCTTCTCAGTCAGAGACACCGATCCAAGCTATTACTGAAGACGTTGCCAAACGAGAAATGGAAGAAGTGTTGAAAATCATTCGCAAGAGTGACTTTGATGTTGTAGAGCAGCTGGGGCACACCCCATCTAAGATCTCAATGTTATCATTGCTGTTATCTTCTGAATCTCATGCCAATGCGTTAATAAAATTCTTGAAGACTGCTCATGTGCCTCAGGAAACATCTGTCGATCAGTTCGAACATTATGTGGCTCACTTGGCTGTTGACAATGGCCTAGGATTTTCCGACGCTGATCTGACACCAGCGGGAAAGAACCATAATAAGGCCCTGCATATCTCCATTGAGTGTAAAGGGATCACCCTGTCCCATGTGCTGATCGATAATGGCTCTTCTTTGAATGTGTTACCGAAAGCCGTGCTCGAGAAACTTGACTGCAAGAGCGTTGAACTGAAGCCTAGTGACATTGTGGTGCGTGCTTACGATGGTGCAAAGAGTGTTGTCCACGGTGAAGTTGTTCTCCCTATCAAGATAGGCCCTCAAGTCTTCAACACTACCTTTTATGTAATGAACATTCGTCCTGCCTACTCCTGCCTATTGGGGCGCCCTTGGATTCATGAGGCAGGTGTTGTAGCTTCATCTCTCCATCAAAAGCTAAGGTATCCAATAGAGGGTAAGATCGTCACTGTGTGTGGAGAAGAAGAGTATATTGTCAGTAGTGTGCAAGCCTTCAAATACGTCGAGATGGATGGTGAATTCTTTGAGACTCCTTCTCAGTCATTTGAAGTGGTTTCCCCGCCCGATCCTGTCCTTAAGCCAACTCCCTGTATGCCCAAGGTTGGTCGTGCTCCTCCTGCTATGATTTCTCTGAAAGATGCTCAAGCTGTAGTGGAAGATGGTGGCTGTACTGGCTGGGGTCAACTGATCAACGTACCGTACAAGTCTGACAAAGCTGGTCTGGGATTCAACTCTGAGAAGACGGTCAAAGATCAAATCAATGTTGTAGAAGATGCTGACAGCGATTGCGACCTGGATAGTTGGATCTACCCAACAATTGGCGACGGACTCAATAATTGGAAGGCTGAAGACACTATCCCGATCTCCTTTAGTCAGGAGTAATTGTTATTGTCTATTTAGCATTGCAAATTCTAATTGAACTTCTTAAAGCATTGTGTCTATACCCGGGGCACAATAGCTAATTTGTTAAGGGTTTTGTCATTTCATAAGCATATTTTCATATTCAATAAATCAATGGACGTTTTCGCATTCAAATGTTGCGCTCTTTATTTTTCCTGTCGTCTTTCAAACAAGCTATGCTTTCTTACACACACTCACGTAACGAATAGCAGATCCGTACTCACTCTGGATCCTATTGATAATCATTCCGCTACTGTTCATTATGACTTTGAAAATCCAATCTACCAAGCCGAAAATGGAAGTGAGGAAGATTGTGAAGTCCCTGGAGAGCTGGCCAGATTGTTATTGCAAGAGGAAAGGACTATACAGCCGCATGAAGAGCCCCTCGAAATTGTAAATCTGGGTACTGAGGTAGACAGAAGAGAAGTCAAAATAGGAGGAGGATTGGAAAGCAGTGTCAAGGAAAGATTGATTCGGATGTTACATGACTATGTAGAGGTTTTCGCTTGGTCTTACGAAGACATGCCCGGGTTGGATACTGATATAGTGGTGCATCGACTGCCTACGAAGAAAGACTGCCGTCCTGTCAAGCAAAAGGTTCGCCGCATGCGTCCCGAAATGTCTGAGAAAATCAAAGCCGAGGTTATGAAACAATTCAATGCCGGTTTCCTAGCCGTTACTTCTTATCCTCAATGGGTTGCTAATGTGGTGCCAGTGCCAAAGAAAGATGGTAAGGTGCGAATGTGCGTGGATTACAGAGATTTGAATAAAGCGAGTCCCAAAGATGACTTTCCACTCCCACACATTGATGTTCTGGTAGATAACACCGCTCAACACAAATTATTCTCATTCATGGATGGTTTCTCCGGTTACAATCAGATTAAGATGGCACCTGAGGACATGGAGAAAACCACGTTTGTGACGCAATGGGGCACTTTCTGTTATAAAGTAATGCCGTTTGGTCTAAAGAACGCCGGGGCAACGTACCAGCGTGCTATGGTGGTTTTGTTCCATGATATGATTCATCATGAGATAGAAGTATATGTGGATGACATGATAGCTAGATCTCATACTGAAGAAGAACATCTCGATCACTTATACAAACTGTTCGAGAGGTTGAAGAAGTACAAGTTGAGATTGAATCCGAACAAATGCACCTTTGGAGTAAGATCCGGTAAACTCTTGGGCTTTATTGTCAGTGGTAAAGGAATTGAGGTGGACCCAGCTAAAGTGAGAGCTATTCAGGAAATGCCAGTCCCCCGTACGGAGAAAGAAGTCAGAGGTTTCTTGGGACGCTTGAACTACATTGCTCGATTTATCTCCCACTTGACCGCTACCTGCAAACCCATCTTCAAATTGCTGAGGAAAAACCAAGAAATGATATGGAATGACGAATGCCAAGAAGCTTTTGACAAAATCAAGAACTACCTCCAGGAACCTCCGATTCTGATACCACCAGTTGAAGGAAGACCTCTAATCATGTATTTGACCGTGTTAGAAAATTCAATGGGGTGCGTATTGGGGCAACATGACGAGTCTGGTCGAAAAGAGCATGCCATATACTACCTGAGCAAAAAGTTTACCGACTGTGAAACAAGATACTCACTGCTCGAGAGAACTTGCTGTGCTTTGGCCTGGGCTGCTCGCCGACTAAGACAGTATATGTTGAATCATACCACTTTGTTGATTTCTAGGATGGATCCCATCAAATACATGTTCGAGAAGCCTGCCCTCTCCGGAAGAATAGCGAGATGGCAGATGATCTTAACAGAGTATGATATCCGGTACACTACCCAGAAAGCAATCAAAGGAAGCGTGTTGGCTGATCATTTGGCTCATCAAGCGGTGGATGATTACCAATCTATGAATTTTGAGTTCCCGGATGAGGATGTCATGGTTATTGCTGATAATGAAAAACCTAAACTAGATGAAGGACTCGAATGGGGATCCCGATGGACTATGGTTTTTGATGGATCTTCTAATGCATTGGGCCATGGTGTTGGGGTTGTACTCATTTCTCCTGAAGGTTACCATACGCCTCTCACTGCTAGACTATGTTTTCATTGTACCAACAATATGGCTGAGTATGAAGCGTGTATTTTTGGACTCAAAGCTGCTATAGATGGGCGAATCAAGTTTTTGAGTGTGTGCGGAGATTCGGCCTTGGTAATCAGTCAGATCAAAGGGGAATGGGATACTAAACATCCAAATCTCGTCCCTTATCGAGAGCAGGTGATGACATTAATCCCATACTTCGAGGAGATTACATTCGAACACATTCCACGAGAAGAGAATCAGTTGGCAGACGCACTGGCTACCATGTCATCTATGTTCAGAGTCAGATGGGACGGTGAAGCTCCTAGGATCACTATTGAACGATTGGATGAACCAGCACACTGTTATGAACTTAACACTGAGGAGGTACAGGAGAAACCTTGGTTCCACGACGTAAAAAGATATTTAGAAGCTCAGGAATACCCTGAAGGGGCATCCATCAATGACAGAAGATTCCTGAGGAAGTTCTCCGCTAAATTCTTTCTGAGTAATGGAGTGTTATACAAACGTAATCATGATTCGACTCTGCTTCGCTGTGTGGATAGAAAGGAAGCAGAAAGGATTATGGAAGACATGCATGATGGTATTTTTGGGACTCATTCTAGTGGACATACAATGGCCAAGAAGATCCTGAGATCAGGGTATTATTGGTCTACCATGGAAGCGGATTGCCACCATCACTCCAGAACCTGTCACAAGTGTCAGATCTATGCGGACAAAGTACATGTGCCTCCTGCTCCATTGAACGTGTTAACAGCTCCTTGGCCCTTTGCAATGTGGGGCATCGATATGATTGGAGAGATTAAACCCACGGCTTCTAATGGACATCGCTTCATTCTCGTCGCTATTGATTACTTCACAAAGTGGGTAGAGGCGGCCTCATTCGCTTCTGTCACCAAGAATGTGGTGGCACGGTTCGTTAAGAATAGCCTTATTTGTCGGTATGGCATCCCTGAAAGGATTATCACTGACAATGGTACTAATTTGAACAACAAGATGATTACTGAACTCTGCACGCAGTTCAAAATTAAGCACCACAACTCTTCTCCGTACCGGCCAAAGATGAATGGCGCCGTAGAGGCTGCTAATAAGAACATCAAGAAGATCATACAAAAGATGACAGTAACGTACAAAGACTGGCATGAGATGTTACCATTTGCTCTCCATGGTTATCGCACTTCAGTACGCACTTCGACAGGGGCAACTCCCTTCTCTTTAGTCTACGGAGCGGAAGCTGTTTTACCGGTGGAAGTCCAGATTCCCTCTCTGAGAATCATGAAAGAGGCGGGCTTAGACGAGGACGAATGGATTCAGACTCGACTCGATCAGATAAATTTGATGGATGAGAAGAGACTTGCGGCTGTATGTCACGGGCAGATATATCAGAAGCGCATGACCAGGGCATTCAACAAAAAGGTCAAGAGACAAGTGTATCAAATTGGCGACTTGGTAATCAAACGCATCATCCTACCACAAACTGACCCCAGAGGCAAATGGACCCCCACATACGAAGGGCCATTTGTAGTTAAGAAGGTATTCTCGGGTGGAGCCATGATACTCGCTACAATGGATGGTGAAGACTTCCCACATCCCGTGAACGCGGACATAGTTAAAAAATACTACGCATAAAAGAGACCCGCTAGATCGACGTACCTAGGCAAAAGTAAGGGCATCCCGGCGAACCAAAAGGGTTCGGGCAAAAATTAGGGATATATATAAAAAAAAAATGTACACCCGGCAAGTCGAAAACCTGAAAAGGTGGCTTGGGCAAAAAAGGGTATCCTGGTGGACTGAAAACCTGAAAGGGTGGTCCAGGCAAAAATTAGGGATTAAGGCGTATGACTATGTCCCGTTCTCAGTCAACTTTCATCCAAGTTCAAGGGACTGACCAAGCCAATCACTTCTATCCGACGGCAGGAGATGAGATGCTTGAAGACATAATGACAGTGGTGGAATTAGAATAGATAGGACTTTTTCTGCATAGCTTTCTCTTTTTCTCGACAATTTCCTCTTACTAGGATTTATGTCTCCTTGTACATAAATTGCCTGTTTATAGGCCCTCTTTCAACATCAATACAATTTCATTTCCAAAAAGATGCTTTTGTTTTTTACTTTTCTGTTTTGGTGGCGTAAATGTCCATTGATTTAACTTGAATTGACTTATGCGCTCGGATATGACCAATGTTTATAAAAATGCATGCCTAAAATAGCAATAGCAATTACTACACAACTTCAGGATCGAGGAGAAGGTCTAGCCATGCTTTCCAAGGAGGCTGTTACTAATTCGATTCCCCGGCAACGCCAGTTATTCCCCAACAGAGGTCGGCATCATCAGACAGATTGATCATCTCATCCATCCCCAGCCAGGCTCTGTTGAATATCTCTACCATCAGACAGAAATCAGAACCCCCAGCCGAGAGAGGGTCCTCAACACGAATATCTCCAGTCAGTAGATGGGGATTTATTTTCCCCAGTAGAGTCCCCAAGCAGAACTTCTCATACGCATAACTCATTCATTACATCGTTTCACCACATACGCATGCATACAACATTCGCATTTATTTTCGAAAGCATAAAATATCTCAGGCATCATGACATAGCATAGCGCTAACCTTTCTTTGCAGATTAATTATCCTCCTGATATAGTCAAAGTAAAAGGCTCATTCAGGCAGACGCCTTTATCAATCACAGACAAGATTCAGATACATATTCCAGATGCAATTCATGGGAACATTCATTCTGACAACACTTCGATATCCTCCTAGCGATGGCATCTTTAAGCCCATCCCAGACCTTTATTGCAAGTACAACGTATACAGATACAGCCTAGCATACGGTTCATTCTGATTCAGCTCAACATATGACTCCTTCGACTCAGATACGATCTAGCGTACGATCCATTCTGACCGTCTTCAACTCAATTACAGTCTAATGCACGACCAAGTTAGACCTTCATCTTCCCAGGTGCTACCTTCGGACAGGTACATTCCTGAATGGTAGTCTGGTATACGGCTACTCCCTTGCTCAGGTGCTACCTTCGGACAGGTACATTCCTGAATGGTAGTCTGGTATATGGCTACTCCCTTACTCAGGTGCTACCTTCGGACAGGTACATTCCTGAATGGTAGTCTGGTATATGGCTACTCCCTTACTCAGGTGCTACCTTCGGACAGGTACATTCCTGAGTGGTAGTCTGGTATATGGCTACTCCCTTACTCAGGTGCTACCTTCGGACAGGTACATTCCTGAATGGTAGTCTGGTATACGGCTACTCCCTTACTCAGGTGCTACCTTCGGACAGGTACATTCCTGAATGGTAGTCTGGTATACGGCTACTCCCTTGCTCAGGTGCTACCTTCGGACAGGTACATTCCTGAATGGTAGTCTGGTATACGGCTACTCCCTTGCTCAGGTGCTACCTTCGGACAGGTACATTCCTGAATGGTAGTCCGGTATACGGCTACTCCCTTACTCAGGTGCTACCTTCGGACAGGTACATTCCTGAATGGTAGTCTGGTATACGGCTACTCCCTTGCTCAGGTGCTACCTTCGGACAGGTACATTCCTGAATGGTAGTCTGGTATACGACTACTCCCTCTTCAAGCAGATTCAACCTAACGAACGGCTCATTCTGCAACTCAGAACCGATCTGGCATACGATCCGTTCTGATCTTTCATCCCCATCAAAGTCACCTGCCTAACGAACAGCTCACTCTGGTATTCAGATACGGTCCAGTGTATGACCCATTCTGATCCCTTATCCCCCAGCAATATATAGCATACTCTGACTCCCCAGCAAAGTCAACAGCAGGATGGATGATTCACTATACGGTCTAGTGTGTGACCCGGTATGACATCCATGTCTTCAGACATCGTCTAACGTACGACACAATCTGGAAATCTCCTCATCAAACTACCTGGATGGCATCTTTAAGCCCATCTCCACCAAGACTAATTGGCAAGTGCAAATTTTTGGGGCATTCTAGTGTTCAATAATCTTTCACCTCCAGACCACGAACGGCACATACCATTCTACTCTCTCGGTTCAAGAATATTGAACAGGGGCAGCTGTCATACCCCAAAATTTGCCCATTAATATTTCAAGACGTTTCAGGGCACTCCGACTCATTTTATGACACTTAAAGGAACAAAGGCCCAGCTCGCGAATGACCCAAATTGGCCTACTCGCTACACGCTCACCTAGTGATAATATGAAAGTGGTTTATTAGGAAGCGGAGGAAAAGGGGTGCAAAAAGAAAAGAAAACGAACCGAACAGCAAAGCCCAGCCCAAAGCGCAAGACACAAATGTTGTGCCTGTGACGGGCGTCACAGAAGGCGTGACGAGCGTCACGCAACACACCCCTGTGACGGGCGTCACACATGGTGTGACGAACGTCACACCATTCCCCTACTTTGTAGGCGCAGGTAACGCTTCGGAGACTTGAAGATCCGTTGAGGAATGTTGGGCCCTGCATCCACTATATCCATGCGCACGTTGAAGACTTTTTGGGCAGCATGCATGACCTAATGACACTAATATAAATAGCCACCTTGAAAACCTAAAAAGGGGAGCTTTTGGCCGAGATTCTTTTTCCTTTGCCGTTTTCGCCTTTGCATTTTCTCTTCTTTTCCAGCAGCTTAGGCATTGTGTTTTACAAGTGCTACACTATTTCTTTTGCAATTCCTGATTCCCTTTTGGTATTTAGTTGATTCTTTTTGCACAATAGTTTCTACAACGGAAACTATTGCGTGCCTTTTTACCGAATCTAATCTTACGGCGGCAGCAAGGTCACCTCCGCTCAGTTCTATCCGATCGGCCAATTCAAGGTTGCGACTCAAGTGCAAACAGGTTTGCGTTACTATTATCACTTTATGTTCCTAATTCACATGTGATATCATAATTGAGATTCATAAATATATTTGAGGCTTTGCATGTAACTTAAGTCTGCCTGGATACTCTGAATTGTTGTAATGGATGCCGCTGTTTTATCATAACCATGCTTTGTTTACCTATTACTTTGGTGCAACTCTCGATTGCACCCTGATTTGGTATTCTAACCCGTTTGCTGAATTTTGCAAAGGTTCATATGTCCCAGGAAAAGATTGCTGTTTAGGTCTCCCACTTTATTTGTGGGATACCCTTGTGGAGACTCACCCTAAGTGGCCTAATTAATTTTAATGTGTTCATTTTAATGTCTTAATTTTAATGTATTAATTTTAATGTATTAATTTTAATGCATTGATTTTAGTATGGACTTAATTACTTAATTGACTTTAAAATATGACCTTTAAATAAGTGATCTTGGACCTCTTTCTTTTGCTGCCTTACGGTACTACGGTATAACGGTCATGTCCCGCGAATGTGGGGATACCCTTAGCAAAGACCCTTCGGTTAAATCATCATCAAATAAATTATGGTCCCTCGGATGTTGCCTTCGAAAATACGATTTTGTCCCTCGATGACCCTTCGGTGTAGCCTACGGTTAAATGATGATCGTCCCTTCGAATGCTAAGGTATCCTCACAACTGTTGCCTTCAATGACCTATCGATGACCCTACGATGACCCTTCTACATCCCAAGGATAAACTACTTGCTTCTCAATAGTAAGGACAGTTTCACCCTCATAAGGATGGGAAATGCCCGGAAAGACCTCGGACAGGTACAACCTTAATTGCTCATTCGTAATAAAAAAATACTTTTCCCACCTTACACCTTTCAAACATCCTTTTTTAGAAAATCACCACTTAGCATACATCCGTACTAGGATCATTGCCAAGTTATATTTTTCTAAACCATTTTCTAAATTAAACGAGATAACCACTTTGTATACATTCATGCAAGAATCATTACAAAGTTAAATTCTCATTTTCAAAACATTTTTCATACATTTCTCAACCACCTTTTTCAAACAAAGAAAACATAAATGATTGAGCAATTAAGAGCCCATGGATAACCATGGATACGAAGGGTGCCTAACACCTTCCCTTCGTATAAAGTACCTCCCGAACCTAAGAATCTAAAATTAAGGTCTTTCCTGTTCTTTTCCACCTTTCCTTATGGGATAAGAGAAAAGTCGGTGGCGACTCTTGCTAACCGCGACATTGCGATTACAAATCCAATAAAGTCAGTTCACCGTATGACAGAAACGCTCAGAGTAAACCTGGAAAAGACATGGTCTCGCGACCAAGGAGAATGGGTTCGGGAGTCGGTTATGCGAAGGGAAGGTATTAGCACCCCTACGCATCTGTAGTACTCTACGGGATCCACGCACAATAGAAAGGAAAATTGGTTGCTATAACACTGCTCAAACACACGCACACTGGCTAAAAAGAGACAAAAGAAACTGACTGAAACTGACTCGGCAGGATACCGCATCCTGGGCCTACTTAGTCTATCAGGCATAGACATCAGAGTCGAAGTAGTTCGGACTGGGGAAACGACACATGCTCGCTAGGATATCGCATCCTATGCATACGTATCTCCTCGGACGAGAGAAGAATCAGAGCATTCGTAGCTCGGCTGACACGCACACAAACAAACACAGGCAAAGGCAAACGTGGAGCCTGAATGCCAATCACTGGACTTACATCAGCATCCGAACCAAAACACACTCAAGAAGGCAAACATGGAGCCTGAACGCCAATCACTGGACTTACATCGGCATCCGAACCAAAACGCACTCAAGAAGGCAAACATGGAGCCTGAATGCCAATCACTGGACTTACATCAGCATCCGAACCAAAACACACGCACACTGGAACCCAAATGCCACTCGATGGACTTACATCAGCTTCCAAGCACACAACAAGACAAAACAAAGACACAGGCGCCCGGAGAGATCAGCTCATCTCCTGCCTACGTACCTCATCTGGTATGAGGATCAGGGCGACGTAGTTCCCCTACAGAGGGATAAAGGACTAGCCTAACCAGATAACAGAGGGAGACACAACTAGGGAGACTACGACTCGAGCCTAGATGTTATCATGCAAATTCATCCCTAAGTTAAGGTTTCTAGCTAACTGGCACAGGGAGCCAGCCTATCCTAAGCATGACTTGCACAGGAAGCAAGCCACACACACACTTAACTTGCACAGGAAGCAAGCCAAGCAAAACCTAACTTGCACAGGAAGCAAGTCTAAACTAACCCTAACTTGCACAGGAAGCAAGTCAAACAAACCTAACTTGCACAGGAAGCAAGTCAAACAATCCTAACTTGCACAGGAAGCAAGTCAAACATACAAACACAGATAGCACACACTATACACAAGCAAGTGGCTCAAACAAGGGTTAGGTTTTAGTCGAGGGGTCATATCAACCTCAACAAACAAACCTCTGGAACTGGGTGAATGTTGCTCTTAACCTTGCCATTGCGGGGCTAAGGTGAAGCAGATGAAAGGTGAGTGAAGGTAAGACTTCACAGCTCTTATCCCTGGCCTGGGAGAGCTTAAGACAAGAATGTGTGGGTTCAGAAAGTGGGAACCCTTCTACACATTTAAAACTGACTCAACTGTACAATTGTACAAGATCTTGGGTTTTTATCTGTAATGCATCAACACAGTGGTGTGAGCAAAACAGAAGACACACTGAATAGCAGGGGATAGGTTGCTTATCCCTTGGTTCTGCCAATTGCCTCTTCACTTAGGAGGTCTTTGACTCTATGCAAGGACAAAATTAAACAACCACAAACATTGCCTCTTAAGGAGGACTTCAGACAATTGCCTGGCCAAGTAACAGGCCAGGTCTTCCAGACTACATGAAGTTAGGAAGTTATACCTCAATGCAAATTGCTCTTAAGCAAAGCAAAGCAAAGTTCACAAGGAACTAAAAGCAACTAAAGTACCTGAAATCAGTCAAGCACAGTTAGTATACAAGTCAAAGTTACATCAAAATGAAACAGATATCAACCAGTCAACACAAGCAAGTGAATGTGCAAGGCACAAGGCTCTAGGCATGTGAGCCAAGCCACCTACAAAACAAACAAGTTAGACAATGATATTTAAGCAAGCTCAATCAAAAAAAGAGTTGGTCTCATTGGTCATTTGTTGGTCAACCTGAAAACATAAGCTCAAAGGTGAGTAACAGGACCACTAGGACAAGCCTAGGGTCAAAAAGGAATGAAAAAGTCAAAACAGCAAAGGGCAAGCATCCAAAATCATGTTCAAACAATTAAGAAACACAACCAATTGGGTTCACATTCATATCAATCATCATCATCATTTCATGAACAATTTAGGTCAAGGCATGGCATTTAGAAGCTCAGGGAAGTCAACAGCAAGACTTGCATCAAAACCAATCTCAAACATTTCCAAAAATCATCAAATAAATCATGATCAATCACAACCCACAGCATGGTAAGCATGTCAAATTTCATCTCATTTGGACAAGTGGAAGGCAGTCGATGAAAATCAGAAAGTCAAAGCAATTTTGAACATGCTCAAAGAAGTCAACCAAACATGTATCAACTTAGAAAAATCATAAGTCAGAGATGGTGTATGATAAATGAATGGGACTAAAACCATGGCAAATCTTAGGATGTCTAGTTATCTCATGTCAAATTTCATGTCCATCCAATAAAGTATGAGAATTTCACAAATGGAATGGGAACAAGTGTCACAAAAAGTCAACATATGACTAAACAGGGGAGAAAATCTCAAACAATTAGGAAATGCCACAAATAATTCCAAGAAAATTCACATGTAAACTAGACATACAAAAGTAGGTTCATGAAAAAAATCAGATCAATTGGAGGTCAAGAAGCATGGTAATGAAAATCATCAAGTTGGACATCAATGGTGTGACACAAATTGTCACACCCTAATTCAAAAAATCATATCTCACAAACCAGCAATGATAAATTCACAAACTCTACACCAAAATCACCATGAGTGTGTCTAGTTTAAGCACAAAACATTTGGGAGCCATTGGATAAAGAATCATCATTTCACAAGTGTTTTGGCAAAGTGTACAAAATTTGGTCACATGTCACAAACCCTAATGCCAAACAAAAACCAACCATCCAAAAATTCTGGAAAAAATGTGATAAAATAATAGAGGTCATGCTGAGCATGATGCACAAAACCCCATGAATTTTGGATTAAAAATGGATGCGCAATGATTTTTGGAAGATTGGATATCAAAGTGAAATAAAAATGTGAAATTAAAATGGAATAAGTTGGATTGATTAAAGGAGAATGGCAAAGTTGTAATTCCTGAATCCACTAACTTAAGCGCTGCCGTTTTGGCCCAGAAATTGGAATGTTTTGATTGGCTCTGGAAACTACAAAATTGTGCAGCACGTGAATTCCAGTTCTGGGCAAGGTTTGGACATTTCCAGGGTTTCTACTGTAGCAAACAGCATTCCTCCATCATCTTCAATCAAGCTCCCAAAACAAAATTTCCAGAAATTGGAATCACGCACACTGTTCTCATCAACAAACCAAGCACAACAATATTCCAACATCCATTTTCCTTAAAACACACTAACAATCATGAATCAAAGCTAAACATATTTCATCACCAAACTTCAAAACGACATATCTTCATGAATAAGCAGCCATTTTCAAAAATAAAAGCATCATGACACTCAGCATGGATAGACCTACACTAAGCATAGCATGGATTTTGGAATGGTGAAAGTCGAATTTTTACCAATTGGAAGAGCAGTCGAAGGCACAGATGCTGTTTGGTGTCTTTGGCCTGAAACAGCTGCACCTTAGGTCTTCAAGTGATGAGTGTTTGAAGTACTTTGCCCATTGATGCTTGAAATGGAGGGACACGAGTGCTGTTATGGAAATTGCTTTGAGAAAAACCAGTTGCTCTAAAGCTGCTTGCAGGTGTGAAAATGCAGTTGTAATCAGTTCAAAATGATGCTTGGACGGTGTTTTAGGCAAGGCAGGGTTTGGCCCTTTGTAGGTTTTTGGACTGGTTTTGGAAAATGCCAAAGGATGCAGTTTTTTAGAGCATGAGTTCTGTGCTGGTTTTGTTCTGTTCTCTTGTGGCTGCCTCTAGTGGTTTTCAAATTATGAATGGATGGTGAAAATAACAATACAGGGCTCAGTCCTTTTGGAGTTTTTTTGGACAGACTTTGATAAAGAAAAATGGCCAAGAATGAGGATGAATGAGTCTTTTAGAATGTGATTGAACCAAGGCCTTCCTGCTGTCAAAAATGTGGCTGCCACTAGGGTTTGTTCTTGCAGAAAATTGATGATAACCTCTGCTGTCTTGAGGTACAAAGGATGGTCCATGAAAGTATGGAGTAAAGTGGGTGAAAGTGTACCTTTGGCCAAGTTTCAAGCAACTAGGGCATGGCCTTTTTCTGTTGATTTTTAGGCTGCAAATGAGGTTTCAATTGACAGAAAATGATCTTCCAATTTTCTGTTTTCATAGTACAAGGCATGGTTCATGAAATGGTGGGATGGATTTGGTGGGAAATGCACTTTTGTCCAAATTTCAAACAAGTTAGGGAATGGCCATATGTACTGCATAAAAATGACTTGTAACATGACCAAAATATGATTTCTAAACATGTTTGAATGGCCAAATGGTTAAAAGATGATTAAATCAAAAAGTCAACCCTTGGTCAAACTTGAATTTAAATGAGACAAGTCAAAAAATGCCATTTTGATTGGTGAAGTTTTGGCTCATGAAATTTATATTTTTGGAAAGAGGGGATCAAATGTGACTTGTAGGAAAAAACCCCACCCAAATTGGCCAAATGGTTTGGGAGATATGGCCTTTTGAAGTTCTAGAATTTCTGAAATCGATTCGATCATAACTTGCCAACCACACATGGGAATTAAGAGTTCTTGGACTTTTTGGAAATGGGAGAACAAGATCTTCAACTTTCATGTTGGGCAAAAATTCATTTGGAGCTTGTATCATGATGTAAGTTTGAGGATCAAGACTTTCCATTTTTGGTAAGTTTCAGTTACAGGTCCAGTTTCCATTTTTGGAAATTTCTGATCTGGCTTCAAATTCTTCCATGATGGTGTTTGACATGATATATGAGGCCTATTGGGACATGAATAAGCTCTCTCAAACCAATTTCCATCATCAAATCACTGATTAAATGGATAGTTGACCAACAGTTGACTTTTAGGGTTTCTGACTGACTGTGCATTGACTGATGACTTTTGGACATCCAATCCTTGACCAAAACACTTCAAATGGATCCCCAAGTCATGTGAACATGTTGGACCAACCCTAAGGCCTTGGCTCCTTGAGAATTATGCTTGCTTGCTTGACTGACTGATCTCCTGACCAGTTTGACCTAATTCCTTGATTGGCTTGCACTTGAGGCAAATGGGACAATGCAATGCTATGCAATGGACCATGATATGCTATGACCTAGTATGAAAATGTATGTACAATGATGGGTGCAAATTTGAGGTGCTACAAGGAGCCTTGAGGAATTTTGCTTGAAAATCTAAGGTAGGGTGGATTACTTCTAATAGGGTGTATATTGCATGATTGAATAGAGGGAAATCTTTAATCCTTTTAGGTTTTTCTTTACCTTTCCCTTTTTGATGAATGATTGATGAACAAGAATGATATTTTGAAATAGCATGAATGATATGATGTACTAATTGATTTTTGTGCATTATTTTACTATGAGATTCATGTGTTCATATTCATGATGTTTGTATGTGTGGGTGTTCATATGTGGGTGATGAATTTGACTAATAAAGTATGCAAATTCAGGATTAAATGAGTGAAATTGCATGTTATTTGGTTTATATGATATGGTAATAGTAGATAATTGGTGTATAATATTAGATTTTCGAAATAAGTTGTTATAATATGTTAGGGCATGTTTGGATGGGATTTCGGAAGGGATTTTGATGGCAAAATTGAGTATTTTTGTCACGGGTTCTATGGTAATCAGTTACCACTTAGTGGTAATCGATTACCAGCTTAAAAATTAAGTTTTATGAGTTTTTTGGGGTCGGTTATCGATTACCACTTATTGACAACCGATTATTGTAGGACGGATGGATATTTTTTTGAAGTAAAACTAAAAATGATATAACTTTAATTTTATAAGCCTAAATGAGTTGTCGTTTGAAGAATTGGAAAGTTAACGCACATAACTATATTATGGTAGTGTCTTGTGAGATGAATTTATATGTTTGAATAATGTGTAGATACATTTTTAAATGTATGAACGTGTGTATAATTGTGTGAACTACTGTACATGCTTAATGATGAGTAAATGTCAGATGATTTAACATGATTGAATGTCGTGTATGAAAAAGATTCCTATTGTGTATGAACTGCATGATTATATGTTGATTAATTATGTATTGTTCGTGTAAGAAGAGGAAGAAGAAGAACAACAATAACAACAATAACAACAACAAGAAAGACCCTAAACACATATCATATTTCATATTTCCTTGCTTTTTCATGAGCTGGAGGATGATATATTCTTAGGGTTCTTGTTGTTTAGAGCTCTTTGTTGGGGTTTAATGGGATTTATTTTATTATATATTTTTTAGGTAAGTGAAACTGAATGCTACAAGTTAAGTTATATATATCAGTTTAAAAAATTTCACCTCGGTTTTTAAATAAAACCGAGGTGAAAAGTGGCACTTAACCCCTCAATTATATAAAAGAACCGAGGTAATATATTACTTACAAAAAATGATGAATGGTAAAAAATTGAAAAGTAACATGTATTGTTTCCTTTTTCAATTTTTTTTACCATTCAACACTTTCTTTGTGTACTGTAATATTCAAACACGGACTTGTATTATGAAACAATGACATTGCTTGCAATTTACAATATGTTTAGGAATAAATTTCTCAATGCTATCAACCCAGGTAAGCAATAAATTATTGAGTGTTTTCTTTGCTTGACAGCATTTAAAGGTTATTCCAAAATATAACAATGGTTTGACAAGAGGTGGAAACAACAACAACAATAATAACACCATTATGTGAGATGGATTTTAAGAGCTGAAAAAATGTTTTGTTCAAGGTTGGTGTTGGAAGAACAACATACAACACAGAACCTTGAAGATTTTTTTTGTCTTACAATCCATCTCAAAGAATGATGTTTACGAGTCGGGAGAAGCTATAAATAATTTAGATTTAGGTTAAAGCTTAATGAACAAGTTCTTTTATAGTTAAATATGATTATCAAACCCCCTCGATTATATTGTTAGTGCATAAGGAACTTTTAGTGAAGAGAGAAAGAGAGAGATAATGAAGAATAAGGATTGTTATTATTGAATGTTAAAAACTGAATTACAAAGTATTTATTTATATACAACTAAGTGACTAGACTACTAAGTAACAAACCCTAACCCTAACTATCTTGGGATTGGGCCATAACTTGGATTATATCACAACATACCCCCTTATAATCCAAGTTGTCGAACACAAACTAATTATAGTTGATCTGAAATATTCCTAATTTCTTTCTCAAAGTTAGGAATATGTCGATCTTTAGTCCTTTGGTGAAAATGTAGGCCAATTGTGCTTCACTTAAGAAATGCATCACTTCAAGTTCACCATCATTTACCTTCTCCCTTAGGAAATGAAACCTAGACTCAATGTGCTTACTCCTTCCATGAAGAACTGGATTCTTTGCAAGATTAATGGTTGATTTATTATCGATCTGCAGCCCTAGAAGTTTTTTCACTTCGATCTCCATCTCTTCCAGCACATATCTGATCCAAATTTCTTGACAAGCATCATATGATATATTCAGCCTCACATGATGATAATGTCACCATAGGTTGCTTTCTCGAGCATCATGAGATTGTGGCACCAAATACTTGAAAGAAGTAATTGGTTGTGCTTATTCAATCTTTCTTGTCTCCACACCAATCAGCGTCTGAATAACAATTAATCACAACTTCTTTGCTTTTATAATCTCATTGAAACAGGATTCCACAATTCATTGATCCTTTTAAGTATCTTAGGATTCTTCTTGCAGCCTTCATGTGCGACATCTTTGGTTCACTCATGTATTTGTTCACTAATTCGACTGAGAACCCTGTATTGTGTCGACTGTCGCACACATATCTTAGAGATCTGATAATTTGTTTAAATAAAGCGACATCGACTTTGTCTTTCTCTCCATTCTTCTCCAACTTCAAATTTGGTTAGACATGTGGGGATGCAGGATTCGAGTCTTCCGTCCTGAATCTCTTGAGTATCTCTTTGACATAATTTCTTTGATGTAGCATCATATTACATGCCCAGGAAGTACAATAACTTTCCCAGATCCAACATTTCAAATTCCTTCTTCATCAGCTCTTTAGACTTTGACAAGTTCTCCAAACTATTGTCAGTTACTAACAAGTCATCGACATATAAGAAGATGATTGTTATATCTTGTGCCACAACCTGAACATATACACCATACTCAGATTTACATTTGATGAATCCCAATTTGACCAAGTATAAGTCGGTCTTTCTGTTCCATGCCCTAGGTGCCTGCTTAAGACCATAAAGTGCTTTGTGCAGCCTATATACTTTCCTTGCTTCCTCCCGTATCACAAACACATGAGTTTGTGTGACATATACCTTTTGTCTAGATGACCATTAAAAAATGTTTATTTTACATCTAAGTGAAATACCAACCAACCTTACTTGCATTACAAGGCTACTACCAATCAGACAGTCCCCAACCTTGTTACTGGTGGATACACTTTAGAGTAGTCGAGTCCCGATCTCTGAAGAAATCCACGAGCTATTAATCTTGCCTTGTGTCTTGCAATCGACCCATCAAGATTATGCTTATTTTGAATATCCACTTCACTTCGACAACTTTTGTGTGTGCTGGCAATTCCACTAGCTCCCATGTATTGTTTCTTTTGATCGCTTGTAACTCTTCGATCATAGCTTCCTTTCATTATTTATCTTTGAATGCCTCACTATAGTTGATTGGTTTAGCACCTGCAAGTAAAACAAAATGAACCAAATCTCTATCTGGTGTGACTTCATCATCACCAACCACTTCACAGTCTTTAAGCCTTGTTGGGAGTACTCTGGTTCTTTGGCTTGTGCTAGCCACACCCTTTCGATTTTCTACTTCGACTTCGGCAGTGACTGGAACATTATCGAATGGAATTTCTTCATGCTCACTACTTTCTTCATCAACTTCATAGCCTATAAATGGCTTGTTAGTCATATCACCTGAATTCCAATCCCAGGAAGAGTTCTCATCAATCATAATATCCTGACTCATCACGATCTTATTATTCATTGGATTGAATAGCTTGTATGCTTTAATCTTATGATATCCTACCAGAATCATAGGTTCAGTTTTATCATCAAGCATCCTTCTTCTTGTATCAGAAATATGCTCGTAGAAAATAAAGCCAAACACCTTCAGATGTCTCACTGATGGTTGTTTGTCACTTCGCACTTCTTCACGGACCTTGTTCTTTAGCTTCTTGGTAAGACACCTGCTCAGAATATAAACAGTAGTGTGTGAGACACTTTTAGTGAGGAGAGAAAGAGAGAGAGAATGAAAAATAAGGATTGTTATTATTGAATGTGAAAAACTGAATTACAAAGTATCTATTTATATACAACTAAGTGACTTGACTACCAAGTAACAAACCGTAATCCTAACTATCTTGGGCTTGGGCCATAACTTGGATTATATCACAATATATATAAGATAAGAAACCGAACGAATAGATAATTTAATTTACAAATAAAAAATAAAATAAAAAGAAAGGAACCACTTATAAAGAAATAAAAATATGACGAACTCTCATCTTTCACATTGAAAAAACCTGACGAACTTGTACCTTCCTCCTCTAACATCCCTCTTTGCCGGAATAATGACTTCGTCGATATCACCATACCCCTTGAATTAGTTGTACATCTCCTTCGCCCTCAGCTTCTCTAGGAATGAGGTGACAAAAAAAGTTGATACCACCAGATCACTCCCCATTCTCGACTGAAGCGATTTTGCATTGTCACATGCACTTCTCCGCCTTGGCTTGACTTTGTTCCATTGCGCTCGAGTAAAGTTGAGTTAACTTAGTGTAATTGGCTTCAATTGTCCTAGATAAATATGACTAATACATTAAAAAAAACAGATGAGAATTAATACAAATAAAATATTTGTAAATTATTTTTTTTAAGTAACAAAATATTGTCACTACTGTATAAAAAACTAAATAAACACTTTAAAAAAACTATATAAAAAACAGAATAAATACTTTTTATTAATAAACAAATTAAAATATAACAAGACAAATATTTATTATTAAATAAATAAAATGAGACGAATGTTTGTTGTTAATATTAATAAAAAATGAAAAATAGAAGAAAAAAAGTTAAATAATCCCTAATTTTGTAATGTTAAGATAGGTTTCGATATTCCTAGTATGTAGCTAAGCCAGGTTTCGATATTAGTAGCTTTTCATCTGAACCCAACCAATGACAGACCATTTTATTATTTTGACTGTTTTGTCAACGGTGTGCTTTGATCAGTGTGTATGATTGACAGATCCATGCCATCCTAATCTAGTAAAAAATATTGGAAACATACAAAGTACACAAAACTTATTTAATTGTTTTCAAGGTTCCAAATGCATGCAATGCAAATGTAGTCACAATTGCTTCGAACATACAAGAACACAAAACTAGTTTAATTGTTTTCAAGGTTCCAAACGTAATCACAATTGGTTGAAACATACGAGAACACAAAACTTATTTAATTGTTCCAAGGTTCCTATAGAATCCACTAGAATAAATATAAATATTATTATATTTAACAGATTTTATTATGAAAAACATATCAGACTTTTTTATTATTATTATTATTAGTATTATTATTATGAATGATTATTATTATTATACAGAAATGAATAAACATTACGTAAAATATTTTACATGAATCAAATCTATATAAATATCACCTATTAATATTAAGGAGACATAAACAAATTAAACAAATTTTATGTTATATTATCTTTTTGTAATAATTTATTAATAAACAATTTTAAATTTTAAATTAATTTTATAAAGAAGATAGAATTCAACTCTATTTAAGAGTTTGGCTTTATAAAGGTGCAATTGGAAAGATACAGTTGCATAGATTGAGAGCCATAAACATTTCTCTAATTTCACTTGAATCATGGCATTTCATCATCCTAAATTTTTCAAGGTCATACAAAATCACAAAGAGGAGATCGTAAGCATATGAGAAAGAAATTTCATTTATATATAAAGATTTATATATTTCTTTCTCTTTTTTTTTTAATAAAAATGTTTATCTATTTGTTTTTCAGAGACTTCCAAAGAAATTCGTCGAGAAATATTGGAAAGGAACTTCAAATCCGGTATCCCTTAAACTCCCAAACGGGGTTGAACACGAAATATTTTGGGTGGAACGTGACGGTGATATTTGGTTTCAAAAGAACTGGGAAAAACTTGCAAATTTTTTAAAATATGGTTATTTTTTAACTTTTAAATATATATCTGAATCATATTTTAAGGTTAAAATATATGACACAAGTAATTTGGAAATAGATTATTCCTATATAAAATTTGTAAGTGAAGTTGGTGAAGGTATTAAAGAAGCTGAAGACATTATTGAAGTGAGTGACAACATTGATAAGAATTTAAATGAGAGTGAACCATCCATGCAACTTCAAATGACAAAAGTTAATGGCAAGAGAAAAACTATGGATTTTGATCCAACACATGAAAAAGTTTCAGGTGTGTTCATCTACATTTTTTTCTACCTTGTCAATGATTTAAGTATATATATATTTATTTATTTTCTAACCATGCATGCAATGCAGGTTCTAACACAGGAAGCATGAATAACATGCTAAAAGAATGTTCAACAACCGAAACTGCTATTGAGAATCCAAGTTTTGAAATTAAAATGACACCATCTTCTATCCAAAACTATAGATTGGTAAGTACTATCACTATTTGAATATCGTATCACAATAGAAAGATGTGTGTTGAAAATGTGTTAAGAGAGTAGGTTGTATCGGGGGAGTTTTGGAGAATCAGCGGTATCAATGAGACTAATATTTCAGGACTACAGGAGAGAAAAACACCGCGTGTTAATCCAAAATCTATAGTTTTTCTATATCTAATGAAACCGTATGTATTGAACGAACCAGAGGATACCAACGGAGTTTTCGAGGGAATACTTGAACAAGTTCAAGGGGACGGCGACTATAAGAGTTGGTGAAGACAGAGCTATGAAAGTTAAGATGAAGTTTGATGATATCTATAATAGATCTCTTGTGAGTGCTGGTTGGAACAAAATTATTATAAAGTATAAGTTACAAACTAATGATGTTTGTATATTTGAGATGATTCAACTTCAACCACCTTCCTTTGCTGTAACTATTATTCGAGGAGAAGAACATCCAAGCCCTAAGAAGTTGAAAGGTTTTTTTCTTTATAATTTTTTTTATTTTATTACTAATATTTTATCAACATTTATTAATCAATTCTCACCAACTTTATTATTAGGTTACAAAGAAGGAAAATCTTGTGATAGTATTGCAAAGAGAAAAGACCTTGGAGAAACTTCTAGGAGCTGCCCAAAATTACATGTTCTAGAGGGTATTTTACTAACTAAAATTATTTTAAATATTTTTGAAAAAATTAAATAGATCTTTAAACTATTAATTGTGTTTATGCAGATAATTCAGAAGATAATAGTGTGACTGAACATAATTCATTTGAAATTGTTGTGAATTCATCATACCCGGTATGATTAATTAACTTAAAGTATAGTTTGTGATTAAATGCATAAAGTAATGATATTTTGTTTTTATTTGCAGTATGTACCAAATGAGTTTATGAATAGACATATTGGATGTCATGGAAAATTCGTAGAGTTGAAAGTGGAAGAAAAATGTTGGTTTGTGAAAGTGAATTATTATCCCAAACAAAGTAAACTGTATGCAGGGTGGAGAAAATTTATGAAAGAATGCAAATTGGAGACAGGGGATATTTGTTTCTTTGAGTTGGTTGATGAGAACAAATATGTGTTTAAGGTTTCATTTGGAAGGAACAACCTAGGAGATGTTGGATCTGTTTGAATATTTCTTTGTTATACTTTGTTATCTTAAGCACTGTTATATTTCATATGAACATCCTTTACATTTTGTTCAACTTGCTTTCTGCTTATTTTAGAAAATCTTTTTTATAAAGAAAAGATATGAAGAAGATGAGTTTTTATTGTCTTCTAAGTTTGATCATGGATGAACCTAAAAACAAACAGAGACATGTGAGAAAGAAAATGACATATAGGAAATGGTGATTTGTGTCGGATTTAATTAGTATTTAGTTATGATAAATTGATAATACCAGTATAAGTTAAAAAATAAATTCTTGAGCAGAGTGTTTTCTGTATAAAGTAAACTGTGAATAGGACTGTTTTAAAAATTAAAATATAAAATACTTTTGAGTTTTTAATATCATAGTAACTTTATAAATATTCTTTAGTCTAATGTATTAAAAATTATTATTTAATTATTAGTAGTCTGACTTCAATCTAATCTCGATTAAAACTTTAAACTTAAACTATTTCTTGTACTATAATATATGTTCCTAATTAAAACTTATAAAATTGAAATTTATAATATAAAAAAAAATTTAATTGAAATACATTGGAAAAAGATTTTATACCGTCATTTAATCATGTCTGTTGGATATTGAAAAAAATTTGATTTTTATTTTAAAAATCTATAAAATAATGTAAATGGATGATGGTGATAAATCGACGGTATAAAACATTTTACACTGATTATTATCTTTTTGTTTATATAAAATACTGATATTTAATTAAAATGTTCTTTTATCTCGTTATGTTTGGTTATATATATATATATATATATATATATATATATATATATATATATATATATATATATATATATATATATATATATATATATATATATATATATATATATATATATATATATATATATATATATATATATATATATATATATATATATATATATATATATATATATATATATATATATATATATAAAAAGTATTTATTTTTTAATTTATCATAGGTTCTATTTTCTCATGTTTACATCATATTGTTCTAATTATTTAATTTTTATGTTTAAATTTCTTCACATAATATATTTTTTATTTGTTGTTCTTTTAAAAAACTATAATATATTAGCTATCAATTTAAATAATATTATTTATTAAAACATAATTAATAATATTAAATTTGAAATTTATATTACTAATATTTATAGTCTTTTATACCATAAAGTCATTATTACAATATCGATAATTTTTATTATTTTTTATGAAGTAAGTTATCTTTTCTTTTAATATTAGTCTTTATTTATAATCTAGTTGCATTCATCTCTTTACAAAATCAATAAAAGTGTTATTTATAAAATAATAATTAATATTAAACTTTAAAATTGTAAATGATAAAACTCTTTGATAAAATGTTAAAAAAGAATGTAGAAAATATAAATCAAAATAATTAAAATTGAATCGGGCATTAAACATGTAACGTTTCAGTTTTTATTAAATTATTTTAGTTAAGTTATTTGTAAACTCTTTGTGATTTAGATAAGTTTTATTTTGTTATTGTGTGTGAATAGATAAATAAGTGTGATGGGGTGTGTGACCTTGAGAGGGGAGTGTGGAGAGTAATTAGAGGTTAGTATATTTATTTAGAATTATTTAATTAATTAAAATAACGTTTTAGTTTATTATTTAAATAAATAATAAAATAAAAAGGGAATAAGAGTTTGTAGAGATTTTTGGGGCAAGGTGGGAATTAGAGAGAAATGTGTGGGATAAGGTAGGAATATCTTAATAAAAGAATTAAGTTTTTATTTTAAAAAGAGAGTTAGGAGAAGAGAGTGATATAAGTACGTAGAAAAAGTAAAAAGAAACAGAAGAGAGAAAGAGTTAGGGCAAAGAGAAGAACAAGAGGAGAGCTAGAACTTTAGGAGACGAAATCATAGAGATTGCTTGTTTTTGTCGGAATAACAAGGTAAGGGGGGATAAATGGCTTTCAATATGTGTGTATTGCATGATGGGGGTAGAGAAAAGAGGTTCTTACTCTCCTTAGGATTTATGTCTTTATAATGATTAAATGATTGATTGATGTGGGTTCTTATAAATCCATGATTGAATGATGATTTATAATGTTTATGTATGTGATTCTGTGGTTGAAAGTATGTTGATTTATCATGAACTTATGGGTATGAATTTCTTCCATTAATTAATGTTTGAAGATTGTGACCATGAAGGTGTTAATGATGAATTGGAGATGATGAACATGATGATGAGTGTTGTAATGTGTTGTCAATTTGTGAGCATAACTTTGGATCCGTAAGTCCGACTTAGGGGCCGTTTGAAGCGTTGGATAGATAACGCATAGATCTACCTCATGATAGTCCTTGGTGAAATAATTGAGTAATATTAAGTTGTCTCCTATAGGGATAGTTATGAAGTTATGCATGACTGATTAACGAACTGTTGAGTTACAATAATGAGATGTTAATGTATGACGAATTGACATGATTGAATACTAGTGATTATGATATTGTTGAGTTGTTGGAGTTGATGTTGTTGTTGTTTGTAGTAATGTTGATTAACTTTTGTGTATGGTATATGATGTTATGTTATGGTGTTGATTATAATATTGATGATGTTGTTGTAATTGGATAATAATAGTTCAGATAGGGATTGGTCAATGCATATTTTGTTTATTGTTAGGAGGGGAATTTAAACATTATGTTGTTGTTGAATTGACGTGTTTGACATGTATTCATGATGTTGTTGTTGATGAAAGAGGCAAGTTGTAGTATGAGTAGGGTGGATTGGTGTTTTGTCTCAAATCCGAGCAGGGTGGAATCAGGGTTCGAGTAGGGTGAACTCGGTTCTCTAAGGAACTTTTTTGGTGATATGGTACTACATGCATATGAGTTGTTGTTGTTGTCATGAGTCGCATAACATAAATGAATTGTATGCGTGAAATACAATTATGTGTGATTAAAATGATGTTGTGTATGTTGTTGTTGATGATTATGATGTTGTTGTGTATAATGGTGTTGATGATTTGGGTGTGAGAATATGTTGTTGTTGATTGTGTAATGAATGTATAGTTATTGTATGTTTCTATACCTTAGCATTCCTTACACTGTTGATATTGAATGTTGTTTTTCACCCATTCTACTTTAATGTTACATTTACATAGGCATCGTGCAAATACTCAAGAGTAGATCTCGCTGAAGTAAGTGGAAGCTGGCTCTTGGAGTGCCTCCTTAGTTTATCGTTTTGATTAGTGGTTTGTTGCTTTGATTATGTAACATCGGGTTGGGAACGCTTGTTTTACTTATTATGTTGTCTATGTTGAAGTTAAATACCGTTTTTGTTTCTTGGAGATCCCAACTGATTTTTTCGAGTTGAATGATGCAACTCCTTTTATTTATGTTATGAAAGTTAAATTTTGAGACTAAATATCATGAGATGATATACCTTTAATAACTGTTTAATGATGATTCTGCTGCGATGATACCCTAAGTGAATGTGAACATACGATGACAGGTTTTATGTGAATTAATGTAACTCGTGTTATGGAGCGGGATATATTTGATGTGTGTGACACCCTATGTGGTTGTACTTTTTATTAAATTATGCGATAATTTGTATGTGGGGTTTCAAGATGTTACAAAACTGGTATAAGTAAGAGTTCAAGGTTTAAAGGTTTAACCAAAGTTCAACTTGGGTTGGACTGGTATTAATTAAAATATAATTAAAAATAAATTTTATAATTTTATAATATTGATTTTCAATATATTACTATACGTAAAAAAAATTATAATTTTATATAGTATTTATATATTTTACTATATGTAAAAACAAATTTGTAACTTTATAATGATATTAATTAAAACCTAATATATATTCCAAAAATCTAACTAATATTAGAAAAATAGTTATTTTTAAGTTTTGTGTTGTATAATTATGTTTTCAATGTATACATATTGTGATGACTGTATGGTGATAATTTTTGTGATATTACATGTTAAAAGTCATGCATCATGGTGTACGGATTTCGATTCGGTTTTGGAAAGCTCGTGTACGATGGTGTGGATTCAGGAGCGAGTAGTTGGTTCTGGATGGGAATAGGTGAAGCATTACTTATGGTTATAGTAACGATTTGGTATGCTCTGGTCCGGTGGTATGGAATCAGGAGAAAGTAGTTGGTTTCGGATAGGAATCGGTGAAGCATTACTTATTGTGATAGTAATAATTTGGCGTGCTCTAGTCCGATGGTGTGGATTTAGGAGAGAGTAGCTAATTTCAATTAGGAATTAGTGAAGCGTTATTATATGGTGATTAGTAACGATTTGGTGTGTTCTGGTCCTATGGTGGGGATTTCGGAGCAATATTGAGTTAGTTGTAGAGTATATTGCATACATGTTTACATATGTAATTGATTGTTCATGATGTTGTTGATTAGTTGAGAATACTTGGCGCATAGCTAATGAATTATTGTGAATAATGTGTATACCTGATGAATGTGCACGTTGTTAGAAATGGGTGTGAGACTATGGTGTTGTTGCTTGTGTGTGTGTTGTTGTATATTTTTTTATCTTATAATTCTCTACACTATTCATTTTGAATGTTGTTTCTCACCCCTTTTGCTCATGTTGTCCATCATGGGCATCTTGCAGATACTCTGGAGTAAGCATTATTTTTGTGTGTGGAAGGTGGCTTGTCTGAGCTACTAATCACTTTTACTTATTTGTTTTGTCGTTCATTAGTTGATTTTAGTGCTATGATCGTGTAACATCAGGGACGAGAGTTATTATGTTTTTGAGTTATCACTTTATTTATGAAGGTGTTATAAAATGCTTTTCCGCTGCGTGGTTTCAAATAATTTGATTTGTTTTCGAAGGGTTGTTGTTGGTGATACCTTAAATCGTCGTATAAAATCTTTTATAATAAATTTCGGGATTTAGGATGTTACATTAATGATTTCCAACTATTTCATCATTGTGAAAATAAATTTTATAAAAAACTTCAATATCATAAATCTTTATATGCGCGTAAAATAATATGAAGGAGAAAAATATAAAATTATTTTCTTTTCTTAGGATTCCATGTTGATTAAAATATTGTTACTACTAAAAACCAACAAAAAAAAACACTCATAGAATTCCTCACGATTTCCAAATTTATGTAAAACACAAAACTTATAAAAAAAACGAGGTAGAATGGATGAATCCAGTGACTTGCCAAAGAAAAATCTCACCCCTAAGATAAACATAAAAAGGAAAAATATAACAGTGATTAAGTAGAACAAAACATGTCTAAAGTTGGCCTTGGATCGACGTGAAAAATAATATAAATTGCGACAAATTTGACAAATTTACAACCTACAAAAGAAGAAGAAGAAACTTATTAAAAAGGGATGAATTAGAGATTGTTTGAAAATAAAAGTTTGAGAAGAAAATAAGTAAACTTATAAAAACCTAACCCTAAATCTATTTTCAATTTGATTTGAAGAGAAAAAAGTTAAAAGATTGAGAGAAGAAGGATGAGAGAAATAAACTATGATTAAATAAATTATAAGAGAAAATGAAGAATGGCGATAAGAATGATAAAGAGAAGAAAAGTTAGAAAGAGGAAAGGGGGAATAACTAGAACCATTGAGCAGAGAGATTGTGGATTTTTTAGCATTAGGTAAGAATAGGGGTGGTAAAACAGGTTCGGCCCGCTGGGCATGCCCGTTTTGTCCGCACTTTTGTGCGGGGCGGGCCAAGGATTTAGGCTCTCACCCTGAAATGTGTCCGCCCCGCCCCGCCCCGTTTTTTTCGCGGGTTTTTGCGGGCACGTGTATTTACATAAATTTTTACATTTTTAGGCTTAAAGAGTGCAGTGCCCGCGGGCTTTCCCCGCCCCGCCCTCACTTTTTTGCGGGACGGGTCTAAGTTTTAGGCCCGCATCCTCAACTATGACCGCCCCGTCCCGCCCCGTTTTTCTGTGGGCTTTTGCTAGATGGGCCTAAACGGGGCGGGCATGCCTGTTTGCCACCATAGATAAGAAGTACAATACAACTTGTATTTGAATAGTTTTGACTATTTTTATCCTAAAAAATAGAACGTGGCGGTAAAGGAAACAAGGTCAATAGAGAGATTTCCAAAATATTAAATGTTGTTATATTATAGATATTAGGTAGCAATTACATAAATCAGTACAAAGCAAATTACATAGATCAAGTAGTTCAAGATACACTCATCTAAAAGGTAATCAAAAGAAATTTATCTATTCGTAATGTTATTACTCATAGATAAAAGGTTTAATAAACTACATGAATCACATTAAGTAAATTTGACTCCAATGGTAAAAAGTATCAATTTTTCTCATGTAATACATGCAGTCATCTCCTTTCAATAAAAATCTGAAATTATCTTGTTAAGTCCGCTCAATTGGTAACAGCGGCACACGAGTTCGAACTCGCACATCTCATTTGTTCATATTTAAAAGGTGAATTCCAACCATTAGACACTTGACCAACAAAAACTGAAACCCTTCTCCACTAACATAAGTTTATCTTTAATAACAAGGGTTTCTATTTCCGATATAGTGTCACAATTCAGTATAATCATGTCGTGATGGTTCATTAATACAACATGGCATGGCCTAAATCCAATATTATCGCAGTGCAATTTAAGGAGAATACTTGTTTATCATGTGCAAGTTGGAATAAAGTCACAATTCTTTTTGGTCGTCGGATGATTTTAGCAGGAAGTTCCTTTCTTCTTTTCAAGTTCTTGTGTATTACTTCTGATCCGCTTCTAGTGATTATAAGCTCCACCATGTAAGAACATTATTGAGTTGTCTGGTTAGAGCAATTTGATGTGAATTTGAAACTTTTTACGATAGTCTTTAATCATGGTATAGCTTAGTACAGTTCATGGAATGTTAATCACAAATCTAACTAAAAATATTATAAAAATTACTATGAAATAATAGTATGATCAAGTGTCATCACATACCCTAAGCATTGTTGAGATCCAGTGATTGACAACTTTTAGTGATATTGACTCTAGTGTCACCAGGGATGTGCCAAATTTGTTTTAGTAAAAAAAATTGATTGATAGCTCTCAACAATAATTTATTTTTTCTTCAAATAATTATAAATGTTGTCTCTCAACTGAGTTTTTAACTACTCAAAAAAAATGTTGAGAACGAACCTGAGAAATTAAACTAACAACCTAAAGACAATAAAAAAGATTAATTGCATAAAATAGTGTGATTGAATAGTTAGTTAATTTACGAAATGTGATATTTATAAAAGATTATATTCTTCGTGCCATAAAATTGTGATCTTTGAAAAATGATATTTCCTTCGGCTATCTACAATGGTAGTGTGTGAATATCCCCTCTATTTGAGGATAAGTTGCACCCCACATTTGACTTGTTGTCTTCTCCTTCTCGACGTAATCCATTGACTCTATCTTTGTGTGCAATTTTCCCAATCTATAGTTTCAGAATCTTCACCCTCTTCCGCTAGAGTCGTCATTAACATGGAGTGTCCACAATATTCAATTATCTCATTCCAATGTATTTCAACTATGTCCACAAAGTAGATTTAAGAAAGATTTAATTGAGTATTGATTCATACATCTATCCGCCAATTTTAACGTACAATTTAACTATCTTTAGGTATAAATAATTTCAGTGTTTAGCACTGTATAATTAGAAGCGGTAATTGATATTGTTCATACAAGCAACTTAGTCCTTTTTTTATCACTGATTGTTCTAAGCTCTAAATTGGTTTATATTTTGACTGTTGCTTCATTATGTGATCCCTTTATTGGATTTGCCACACTCTCTCGTATGTTCAGATCAGAGTTGAATATAATAAAATCATAATAGTAATATTATAATTTTAACGTAATTTTTGTCAAAGTAACTCTTGTAACTACGTTCTGTAATTAAAGGACACAACAATTATTGGAAACTGACCCTTTTCCGTACTATGTTTAAAATCCTGTCACAGTAGCAAATTTGATACCCCACCAATAATCCATCAGCAGGATAGTACAAAATTAATAAAATTATAACGAGTGGCTGTTATGCAAGCAGCTCAACTTCCTCCTGGTTTCCCAATTACACACTGTGGGCACCACCATGGGTAAAAAACCAAATAAGATTATTGGGCAGATAATTTCACAAAAGCTTAATGAAAATTCTATACCATAAGTCCTTTCATTTTATTGCCAAGAAATCCTCAACTTAGCAAGCCAATCAACTTCCTCCCATCCAAATACACCATTTTAGCCCCGCAGCTGACTATCAGCGGAAAGGAAAGATGCTTCAGTAAATCTTCCGCATAGGGCAGTCTCAATCACAGTAGAGTTGTAATCACAGAGTTATCGAAAATTTTGATGCCAATAACTCAAATTATTGTTCAGTGCCTTTATTTAAAAGGTATCATAAGCACATGGCTGTTTCAAATGGTGTGGCCATAAAAACCAATGTTACAACAACCACACTAGACAAGTCATTAATAACATGCCAACACATAAGCCAAATTTGAGTTTTTGTATCAGCAGCACAAAGACCCAAATTGACTTTGTTGAACTAGATGCGCCACAATTTATTTTAAACAAAGGTGAAAGTTCAAATATAGTAACCATACAAGGTATCATCAGCATGATTACATTACATATTTGAACACAAGATGTAGTACCTAACCTTGTCTCTTCTTAAAAACCGAAAGGCCTTAGTACAAACTCCCAAGCAAGAATAGCATAGTAATGACCCCTTAAAAAAAGGCTTCAGATTACCTATGATTACTGTATTATAGAACAGAACAGAAAGTAATCAAACCATTTGATTTGGAATATGATACATAAGGGAAAAGAAAAGTAGCAATAGCAGTAAGATAGAAAGAAAGAAATGGGTTTTTATTCACTTCACTAACACCCCACAACAATCAAGTTACATAGAAGAAAACACATTATTCTCAGTCTCACACTGATCAATCTAACAAATGGATAAGAATTGCTGATAAATAAAAATCTCAAAAACAGAGGTTTTACAGAGTGGAACCAGTCCCCATGTTTTACAGGTACTAGTCCTTTCTCAAACAAAAGTAAGGCACAGTTCACCAGAAGCTATGCCAAATTCCTACCATGGACGCTTCAAATGGACCCCCAATCTCTTCAATAATGCTCAATTGGCGACCCAGAAGCATGAAATTCTGAAAAAAATGATACTCCAGTAAAATCGGAGCAACAATTGATCATCAGATACACATTTTCTCATTAACCTAAGCCTAATATACGAAGAAAAAAAACTAAACTTGCACTCTTAATCAACAAAGTAAAATTCAAAACCCACCATGAAAGAGAAACAGAAGCAGCATGTTTGATCTTCACTCAACTTCAAGCATTGCAAATATGCATATCACACTAATCCATGCTTCCATTTCCCTTTTCCAACAGAAACCTCAATAATCTAAACATATATTTCATCATCTTCTAAAAACCTAATCAGTTTTCCCACCTAGGAAAACCCTAATTCTAACTGAATTCCTCAATTCAAGGACTTCTCCACTCCAAAATTAACATAAACCTAACCCTAAAATTTGACTAAGAATAAACGTAGCTATAAAATTAACCACACACAGACACCATAATTAATACATAGCTATAAATATATAGTAAGAACGTGAACAGTGAAAACCAGAGTAATTTTTCTCCAATCAACGATCCTCATCGTCTCCCCGGCCGGAGTTTCCATTACCACCTGACAATGAAGCCAGCAAATTCAGATGTCCGGGAAGATAATTCCCTAGCCTCGCCGCGGAAGCTTCTCCCATAGAACCTTGTTGTTGATGTTGCTGCTGTTGTTGCTGTTGCTGCTGATGATGGAACAGCGAACTATGCTGATGCTGATTGGGAGAAATGGAAAGAACATCCGGCGGAGGTTGAGCCGCCGCAGCGAAACTCCAAAGCTGAGCGAAATCCGGCCTCCATAAAGCAGGAGGAGCAGTAGGAGCCGCAATCGAAACATCGTCGTGGTCGGAACGTAACCGTTTACCGAGAATGAAGGGAGAAGGAGAGAGAAACGGTTTATGCTCGGAGAGAGAAGAGAAAGAAGCGGGAGTAGTTCCGGTACCAGTGGCGGCGATGATGGAGGGCTCGGCTTGACGGAGAAGCCATTCGATGGTTTGACCGTCGGATTTATGACCGAGCTCACGTGTTAACTGGAAGACACGTGCGGCGCATATTATTGGCATGCGTATTCTTCGACCGCGTCCGTCAACTTTGCTGTGACGGTCTTTTGACGGTGGTTTTTTAACGGTTATGGCGGTTTGGTTTGTGAGTTCTGGGTCTGTTGTGACGGCGTTAGATGTTTCCTTGGAGTTAGACATGTGAAATAAATTTGGGGTTTGGGGTTTTTTTGAATTTAATATTGTGAATGAAAGGGTTTTGGTTTGGGTTTTTTGATTGTTTAGAGGAGGAGGAAGGAGGAGGAGGGAGTGAGTAATGTAATGATTGAGTTTGGAAACAGGAAGTGGTGGAGACAGGAAGAAGGCACATGGGTGGTGGGGTCCAGTACTTGTATTACACAGCTCATACCCCTCTAACTCTTCTCTTTTACACTACTACACTACTGTTCTCTATCTTCTCCCTCCCCACTTGTATGTACTTGTATTCCACGCGCTTATTTCTTTGCAAATTCACCATGTTTGGATTAATTTTGGAAGAGGAGAAGATGATTTTGGAGGAGAAGAGGGGAAAGAAACATAAAAATATATATTTTATTTTTATTTTTTTTTGAAAGTGTCGGAGAAATAAAGAGATAGAGAGAGAAAGGAGCAATTTGAGGTTAAGGCTAGAGATTCTCGTTTTTCTCTAATAAATTTTAGAAAATTATCGATTTTGAATTCGTTAATCGTTGGATCGAGTTGATATTTAGACACAAGGTTCTTAAGACACGGTGGTAAACTTTCATCTTTTGAATCCTTAAAATAATTTATGAGGAAAGAGATAATGTGTTCGCATGACACTAGGTTTTTTGAGGATGTTTCGCTTGGGCTTGAAAGAAAATCTAATCGGCATAGGCTCTTCCAGGACAAGCCATTTACATGTAGACCTTCAATGGTTGGCTCTTATTCCTTGAATGACTTATATGTCTCAATCCTAACTTCAAAGACAAAATAAATCATTTGTATAAGCTATTAAAATGCGTTTGACGTACTAGTTTCTTCAGAAGAATCTCAAACCTATGAAATTATGGAGTCCAAATTCTAAATTACATGGGAGATTGATTGCTAGTAAAGGTAATGTGTCACTATAGGCATCAGAATTACATGAAAAACTCATCAAGTTATGGAGTCCATTTACTAATTTACATGGGAGATTGATTACTAGTAAAGGTAACGTGTCATTTAAGGCATCAAAATTACGTGAAAAACTCACGAAATTATGGAGTCTAGTTACTAATTTACATGGGAGATTGATTACTAGTAAAGGTAATGTGTCACTATAGGCATCAGAATTACATGAAAAACTCATTAAATTATGGAGTCCAATTACTAATTTACATGGGAGATTGATTAATAGTAAAGGTAACGTGTTATTGAAGGCATCAAAATTACGTGAAAAACTCATGAAATTATGGAGTCTAGTTACTAATTGGGATTTAACTCCTTAGAGATGTGGCTATTTTGAATTTTCATTCAAATCAAGGGAGGATCTCAATAAAA
>NC_066584.1:266450881-266459294 GCF_024323335.1 Lathyrus oleraceus
TAGGCAAATGTTAGATGGTAACTTGGAAAATAATTATAATAGATGAATTTAGAATGAAATGCTAACCCGGTATTAAACGGTATAAAAAACAACTTCTCCGCATCTTTATTGTCCATGAGGATCCGAAGAACATACTCCGTCACGGTATGCGGTCTACTTAAGATTAAACCTAAGTTGACGGTCGCGGGTGCTAAGAATCCGAATGACTCGTCCAAATCATTGGGGCGCATCAATTTGTCATACAAAAACCTAATATAAAAACATCATTAACACCTCTTTTGAAACATAAAGTAAACCGGATTAACATAAAGTAAACATCATTAACATAAGTTGTTTAATTAATAAAACAAAGTAGACCGGATTTACCTAATATATGTATTGACAACGTTGACGCCGATTTCTTCATGACCAAAAACTTGCATGAAGTCTTCATTACCAATCATTTGGTCGTAATCAAAGCCGAAAATCCCTACCTCCATATGTACATTCCGAACACCTCCGGTCGGTATATCGGTCATCTCTAGAAATGTCCTGAGGCACGACCTATACTTGGTGGTAGGTTTTTTCCTAGCTACGGTCTTCTTAGCACCAGAACTTTTTACCCGTGCGGAGGCGTTGCTAACCTCCTTTTTTTGTTGTGCGGAGGCATTGCTAACCTCATTTTCTTTTGATTTGGATTTTGTGGGAGTCTATTTAACATAACCAAGGAAAATATGTAAGTAAAATTTTAAGCATAAATTTTAAACTTTGAATATACACATTAAAGTTAACATAAGTTTTAAGCATACCTCATATCCTACGCATATGAGGTTTGTCGGCCATGCAACAAACGAACCTACTGCTTCGTGCACCGTTGTTGCATCCGAATCATCGCTAGGATATGGTAATGCTGCATTCGGCTCAACTGCAATATCAACTGATACCTTCAAACATCCAGCAGGGAGCTCTCTAGTGTGGAGTAATACTCCGCTAACGTTATGCACTTTTCCCTTGCCAACCATCCGATAGTATGGTGACGACAAATACAGCTGACAATGGGAAATGCCCTAAAACCACTAATAACAAGAAATCGTTAATGTGTATATATGTCAAATACATAATTTAAGCAAATAGTTCAATTTAAGACAATTATATGTAATTACCTCTGGAATGTTCGGCTGAAAGGTACAGTTGATACTGTTTTTGTCCGAAGCATCTCTGTATACCGTTGAGGCGCTAGCCTCTCTTTCTCTCCTCAATGCATCAAGCTCAGCTTGCATGGCTTCCAATCTTGCATGAAGCTCCCGATTACTAGGAGCCTTTCCTTTTTTAACACTGAGGGAGGTCGGAGTGACTCCAAATCCCTTACCCCTCACCCGACCAGAATACTCAGGGACATCTAATGCCCGACTAAGTATGCTCTTAGTATCATCGGGAGATAGAGACTGAGATAGCTCCTCCTGAAAAATCAGATGAATACCGTATACTTGTCAAATATTTGTGTATAAAAATGTTATTCAATTAATGAAAAAATGTTATACTTACACATTTCTGGTATACGTTTAAAACTTCTTCTTGAGGAACTCCAGATTTGCCCACACGGGCTTCCTTCCACAAAACATGTTGAGGAAGAGATGTTTCTGAACTTTCCTCCTTCTGCAGCTACACATTAAGTCATACAATTTGATCAGATAAAACTAATATATGATGAACAAATTTGTTTTCGCAATTTATAAATACTTACCATGGATTGTTCTAAGCGTCCATATCCGACACGTCCTTTTCGGTACGGATATGCGTGACTTGATGCTCTTTCCCGATTTGTAGCACTTATTCTTTGAAAAGTCGGGTCTTGTCTTTTGGATTTGAAAGCTTCCCATTCTTCAGCCGATATCAAACTTTCATATTTTCTAGGAAGCTCCGCATCCACAAAATTACCATCCGCATCCTTAAGGAACTTGGATGATAAAAATGTCCGAAACCCTCTAAGAAGCTTTCTGGCCAATTTCATACAAAACCCTCTTCTTTCTTCTTCGATGTTAAAACATCGCTAAGAAAAACATACAGATTGATAGTTAGTATCGGTAATTGAAAAAACATAATAGATACCGTATAATTAAGGGCCAAATGATTGTACCTTTATCTCACTCCAAATTTTTTCTTTGGACTCTTTCAACTCTTTATTTCTCCAATCATCACATGTAATGGGAATTTCATTCCTTACTAGTGCACCGATGAAACTAGTTAAGGTATGCCCATTAGGTTCTATAAGTTGTCCCTGGTTGTTCCAAGAGACATCTAGTATGATGCCTCGAGATCTTCCTTGGACCACCCTTCGCATTACTGTGATGCCTCTTCGAATTTCTTCTTCCGCGGATACTTTACTAACTTCCTCATGTTGGTCATCAGCCATGTCTAACCTGTAATAAACCAAGGAAACCATCAAATATCAAATATAACTTATAATCAAAGCAATTGAAAACAAAAAAATAAAGAAATCATGCATTATCAGATATAACTTATAATCAAAGCAATTGAAAACAAAAATATAATGAAATCATGCATTATCACATATAACTTATAATCAAAACAAATGAAAAAAAAAATAAAGAAACCATGGATAATTTACCTAAGTCACTAACATCTCTTTCTTTTCTTTGTTGGAATATTAATCACTTGTTTCTTAGCAATGCGTACGGATGAATTGATCCAAATTCCCTCATTATGATCGTTTCTTATATATGACTCATCCGGTATAAGATCCTCAACTTCATCATTTCTATTCAACTCATTCCGTCTAATGCATGACTCATTCTCAACATCAATATCACATTGATCGACACCGCTATCATCAGTCACTTTGTTAGAGAAAAGCACTATAGACCATTTTGTACTCTTCGGGTCATTCACATAGAACACTTGTTTAGCTTGAGATGCTAGAATAAAAGGTTCATCTTTGTACCCCACCCTAGTAAGATCAACTTGCAAAAATCCAGACTTATCCATTCGTATGCCACTACTATTCACCCACTTGCAACCAAAGATGGGAATCTGAAACTTCTCGTAATCAAACACCCAAATGTGCTCAATAACTCCAAAATATGACAAATTTGCATATTTGGGGTTTAAGTCCTTCATACTTGATATATGCATTGCTTCAGCTAGCACGGTGACACCACTATTTTGCATAGTACTCTTATCATCTTGTTCTTTGGTATAAAATGTGTATCCATTAATTGAATATGCGCTATGAGAAAACACATGCAAACTTGGACCATATGCCAAACATCTCAACATTTCTGTTACCGAAGAAGGATCTGAAGAGCGCTTCAAATAAATATGATCCTTCAACCATTGTATGAAACTTTGATTGTGCTCTATAACTATCCAATTTTCATTTCTGTTCGGATTTAACCTTCGGAGTACATCCTTGTGCATTTCAACATATGGCTCAACCTCATTATTATTGTGCAGAACATACAAATGAACTTGATCCCGTTCATCCCTTGATATTGTCACAATTTTATTCCCAATTAATTTTTTACCTTCCATTTTGTCGAAAATCTGAGCTCTGGGGAGTCCAATCGATTGAACGTTAGACAAATATTCAGTACAAAACTCAATAGCTTCTTCAACAATGTATCGTTCAACAATACAACCCTCTGGTCGACTTCGGGATTTCACGTACCCTTTTAATATTTTCATATACCGTTCAGCAGGGTACATCCATCTCATATAAGCTGGTCCACACAACTGTGTCTCTTTCACAAGATGAACAACTAAATGAACCATTATGTCAAAAAAAGACGGAGGAAAATACATTTCAAGCTCACACAAGGTAATTACAATCTCTTTTTGTAGTGTTGGTAAGATCTCGGGATCGATCACCTTACTACAAATTGACCTAAAGAAAAAACACAATTTAGTTATGGCACTTCTTACTTTTTCTGGCAAAATAGAACGTATACCTATCGGTAGAAAATGTTCCATTATAACATGGCAATCATGTGTCTTCAAATTCTTCAACTTGAGGTCTTTCATAGAAACAAGTCTTCTGATATCAGATGAGTATCCTTCTGGAACCTTAACTTCACTCAGAGACTTACACAAATTTTTTTTCTCCTTTCTAGATAAAGTAAAAGCAGCAGGTGGTAGATATGTTCGTCTTCCTTTCTTCACGGGTGCTAATTCAGTTCTCATTCCCATTTTTAACATGTCCTCCCTTGCTTTAAGGCCATCCTTAGACTTGCCTTTTATATTGAGTAATGTACCGATAACACTTTCAAATACGTTTTTTTCAATATGCATAACATCGAGAAAATGTCTCACGTACAAAGACTTCCAATATGGCAATTCAAAAAATATCGACCTTTTCTTCCACCCACCTTTCACAATCTTATGTGCAAAAGGCTTGCCAAACTCAGTACGCACATCTTTCACCTTTTCAAAAACTTGTTCACCTGACAATGCGGGTGGAGCTCTACGATGTTCGGTGTCTCCATTGAATGCTTTTCTCCACCCACGGTAGTGATGTTTAGAATGTAAGAATCTACGATGACCGAGAAACACATTCTTCTGGCAAAGTTCCAATCGAATCGTATCGGTTCCGTCTTCACAAACAGGACACGCACGTTGACCTTTAATGCTATACCCAGATAGATTCCCGTATGCTGGAAAATCATTAATTGTGCCAAACAACATCGCCCTCAAATTGAAACTTTCTTTCCTATATCCATCATAAACCTCCACACCGTTCTCCCACAAAATCTTTAAATCTTCGATCAGAGGTGTCAAGTATACGTCTATGTCATTCCCTGGTTGTTTAGGCCCAGAGATTAACATAGATAACATCATGTACTTACGCTTCATACATAGCCACGGAGGTAGGTTATAAATCATAAGAATCACAGGCCATGTGGTATGTGAGATACTTTGAAGACCATGTGGGTTCATTCCATCAGTAGATAATGCCAATCGAAGGTTTCTTGCTTCTGATCCAAACTCAGGATAATCATTATCAATCTTCGACCACTGTGGTGAATCAGCCGGATGCCGATACATTCCATCAATAATTCTTTCATCTGCATGCCAAGTAAGATGTCTTGCATCGGTTTCACTACGAAACATGCGCCTAAATCTCGGAATTATCGGAAAATACCATAAGACTTTTGCGGGAGATAATCTTTTCTTATATCGATACAAACCGCATTTAGGGCACTCAGTTAACATTGCATATTCGTTACGAAACAAAATGCAATCGTTAGGACAAGCATGTATCTTATCATAGCTCATGCCAATAGAGCACAACATTTTTTTTGCCTCATAGGTTCGATTAGGAAGAACATTATCATCCGGTAGCATTTCTCTCATAAGGGCCAACAACTCTGTGAAACTTTTATCCGACCATCCATTGCCCGCCTTTAAGTTGTACAACTTTAATACCGCAGAAAGTCTTGAGATTTTAGTGCAACCTTTGTACAACGGTTTCTCTGCATCGCTTACCATCCTCTCAAACATTTCAGGACAATCATGAAGATCTTCTTCCAGTGCTTCTACAATGTCTTCAACTCGATCACAATCGTATGTTTCCGTGTCTTTGTCGTATGAAGCATAGGTCGTATTACTTTTTCCACTCGATTCAACATTCTCGTTAATTTTCTCACCATGAAATATCCAACACTGATAACTTTGATCAATTCCATGCCTCAGCAAATGCGATTTCAATCCATGTGCGTCAACCTTACCAATATAACAACAACGCAAGCAAGGACAATGCATTCGTCTGGGGTTTTCAGCGTGTTGAACAGCATACTTAACGAATTCCAAAACCCCACTCTCGTACTCTTTGGTCATTCGATCGGCACAGATCCATGTTTTATCCATGGTTTTCCTACTTATTAAAGTAAACAATTAATCCAGACGAAAATACATAACTAAGGTAGTATCTTTGAATATCCTAACAATTATAAGCTTTAATTCATTTTAAACTTCAAAAACCTATACATAACCAATGTTAATATAAACTTCAATAACGTATCCGATACGCCAATATACCAACTTTAATTACCTCATCACTTTCATTTTTTATATTACAAGAATCAAACTTTTTCTATTACAATATACCTATAACTATACCTATAACTATATTAGAGTTCGTTCAATCATTTTATGGGAGAAATCTTGTTCCTTTAGAATGAAAGTGAGATGAACAACACTTTCACAGTTAAAAAGAAAAAAACTACCTATTCAATCTTCAAGTATAATCACTAAGGAAACATGAAGTTTGAACAATATTGAACATCTAAATCCAAGCCTAGTCATGACAGCCCCAACATGCAATGCATTTCAAAATTCATCATGCATACCAAGCAAGTATAAAGAAAATCAAATTGCATACACATATACATACACAACTCAATATACATACATACACAAACTAACAACTCCCAAATCACCAACTATCATTAAACATTGCATTTGTAACACCAACAACTAACCGATTAGCATAGCATTTTCAACAAACAGTTAACCATAATAAAATTAGAATTAATTCAATTAACATCAACATTCAAAATCAATAAACCAACCATATTCCATAGTAGTTTCAATGAACATTCAAATTGATTTCAAAGCATCATTAACTTTAGCATATCATTGCAACGTCCATCAACACAATAATGATTTCTAACTTCCATACTAACCTCAACTAACATGATCAATGGACTTCTAACTCATGTCACCTCTAATTACTAACAGCTTATTAACTAACATTTTTCATAACACATTTTCCTAACTGTTTTGACTACTAATCTAACTCTCCTAACACAATTAGTCTTCAAAGGGCATATGACTCTCAAGTTTTGAGAGTATCAATGAAGATAGGATGTAGTTCATTGAATATGCCAAACCTAAAGAACTTAAGTCCACAAGTCAAACACACCAGTTCTGTTCATTGAATATGCGCTTTAAAATTTACATGGTACTCATAGAATCACCCTAGCTCAGAAAAAACACACAAACACAAGAAAAACAATAAAAAAGAAAAAGAAGTATCTTGAAACATACCAGTTCTGTTCGCTTGGAATCGATGCCCGGTTTTATATGTGCTTCAACAGTTTCGTCAAACTTTGCCTTGGCGTTGGCCTGAACAATATATAATGATATTAAATGATACAGTAAGCAATGGAACATTGCAGGTAAAACAGGAACAGTGTAAAAAAAATCAAGAATACAGTACACACAAAAAATTTTGGGAATATCGGCACGGTTGAGATTGTTGAGATGAGGAGTGCGGTGGCGGAAACGGTGGAGGTTCGGAGGTGAGAGGCGAGTGCGGCGGTCGCTTGTTTGGGTGACGGCGGAGGGACCCTCGAAGGTGGAAAATAGGGTTTTCGAAAGTTGAAGGAAAATGGGGATGTCGTGTTTTGGGTGTCTGAGAGGTGAGTGAAGAAGAGGGAAAACAAAAAGACTGAGAACGAAAATAGAATCCTGAAATTTTATTTTAATAAGACCTTAGACAGCGCTTTTGTGGAAAGCGCTTTCTAAGGTATGCCTAAGACAGCGCTTTGCAAAAGCGCTTTCTAAACCCCCCCTTAGACAGCGCTTTTGGTTTTAATTTTTTTTTTAATTTAAAGACTTTAGACAGCGCTCTACCAAAAGCGCTGTCTAAAGTCTATATTTATAAGCGCTTTCTAAAAGCGCTGTCTAAGGGGGGGTCTTAGACAGCGCTTTTAGAAAGCGCTGTCTAAGACCCCCCCTTAGACAGCGCTTTTATTATTTTCTTGGAACATTTTCCGTGTTTGTTTTTAATTTTAACCTTAGACAGCGCTTTCTTTTAAAAGCGCTGTCTAAGATGCGCTGTTAAAAGTCATTTTTGGCGTAGTGGTTGTTGTTGTTGTTGTTGTTGTCGTTGTTGTCGTTGTTGTTGTTGTTGTTGTTGTCGTAGTTGTTGTCGTTGTTGTCGTTGTTGTTGTTGTTGTTGTCGTTGTTGTTGTCGTTGTTGTTGTTGTTGTTGTTGTTGATGTCGTTGTTGTCGTTGTTGTTGTTGTTGTTGTCGTTGTCGTTGTCGTTGTTGTTGTTGTTGTTGTTGTTGTTGTCGTTGTTGTTGTCGTTGTTGTTGTCGTTGTTGTTGTTGTTGTTGTTGTTGTCGTTGTTGTCGTTGTTGTCGTTGTCGTTGTTGTTGTTGTTGTCGTTGTTGTTGTTGTTGTTGTTGTTGTTGTTGTTGTTGTCGTTGTTGTTGTTGTTGTTGTTGTTGTCGTTTTTGTTGTCGTTGTTGGTGTTGTCGTTGTTGTTTGTTGTTGTTGTTTGTTGTTTGTTGTTTGTTGTTGTTGTTTGTTTTGTTGTTTGTTGTTGTTGTTGTTGTTGTTGTTGTTGTTGTTGTTGTTGTTTTGTTGTTGTTTTGTCATTTTTGTTGTCGTTGTTGTGTCGTTGTTGT